>NC_068356.1:153294149-153437825 GCF_020536995.1 Dreissena polymorpha | reverse complement strand
GAATAGAATCTTGAACTTGTTTCTCTACACAGGGCACATGCCTGCAGAAACTTTATAGTTTGGAAATACTCCCTTTTTGAAAAGTACACCTATGTTTTTCCAGCGTGATATCTGATTGTTTTACAAATGTGCTGTGATTTCTTATGGAGTAATCTAATTTGAATGGTATTTTAATGAATGAATATCAATATTTGGTGCATGTATTATGTAATCATATGGGAATATACATCTGTAAGCTGATGATAGTGTCAATATCATTTTAAACATTTGACATATAACTTGTGCTGCTTCCTACTACTAGAGTAAAATGTTGTGAATAGGGAACACTATTTGTTTGATTATTTCTGTTCTGGTTGTTTCCCTTGAATTGTGTGATTTTTGGAATTACTATGAATACAAACAAAACACAGGATACAGTTCAGAAATGTTGCATTAATTCATTTAAACATTATATTTAAAATAACAAAAGTTTTTGTTTTATTAGCATATATTTAAAAAACTTAATAGACAAAACGCCAAATTTTTAAAATGCTGTGTATTCATACGAAAATTCGAAAATTGATACATGTATTCCACAAATTGTTGCGGGTAAACAAATCGAACATAATTTTGCATATATCTTTAACGATATGTTGAGTTATGGAAAACAAAGGGAGGTAATAATGTTAAAACATTGCTAATTTTAGGAAAATTCAAGTGGCTGGTTTCGCACTGGAAAACAATGTTTAAACTCATATTTGTGTAATAGCATCTACATTTGCACATTTCTGAGCTGAATACTTAAATAAGCAAGATAAGTCTGCAGTTTGTAGAAAAGTTGGTTAAAAATAGGAAAATTATGCAAAATAGTGTTTGTAACATGCCGCAAACATAAATTACTCGTTTCTTCTTATTTGAAGTCATTTAGCAACATATTTCTTCATGTGACACCTAACCGATGAAGAAAGACTAAGATTGAAGCATTTATTTGATAATAAATACGAAATAATAAGTGAATGCAACATCTGGAAGGGCGGCGTACACTCCAAGCGTCTATGGTGTTCTGCGGTGTAGTTTCCGCGGCAAAAGGCTAAGGCTTAAAGCTCACCATGCACTATATTATCTTGAAAATAAACATGCCATGTCATCAAAAATGCATGTGTCACATTTATGCCACAGTAAACTTTGTGTAAACATCAGCACTAAGTTATGCCTCAAAGCATTAACAAAAGGAAAATATGTGCTCATGAAGGTTCCTTATGCACTTGAAAATGTTTTCAAGCTGTGTCTTGTTTAAATGATGTTCTCATAGTCAGATATATTTGCCCACTGTTTCCAATGTAGCACTTTGATTTTCAGACTGTGGTACTGTTTGATGTGGTCGCAGTTTAATAGGGAGAACGAGTGGACCCCGAGAACGATTAACGCATTCAAGACATCGTTAGCCACAGAATCACCCAATCGCACGACACTTTCCAGGTCAGGGTCTGAATTCAACGGAATAGAATCTTGAACTTGTTTCTCTACACAGGGCACATGCCTGCAGAAACTTTATAGTTTGGAAATACTCCTTTTTTGAAAAGTACACCTTTGTTTTTCCTAGCGTGATTGTTTTTATAACTGTGCTGTGATTCTTATGGAGTGATCTAATTTGAATGGTATTTTAATGAATGAATATCAATATTTGGTGATGTATTATGTAATCATATGGGAATATCATCTGTAAGACTGATTGATAGGTCAATAATCATTTTAAACATTTGACATATAACTTGTGTGCTTCTCTTACTAAATAGAGTCAAATGTTGTGAATAGGAACACTATTTGTTTGATTATTTCTGTTCTGGTTGTTTCCTTGAATGTGTGAATTTTTGGATTACTATGAAATACAAACAAAACAAGGATACAGTTCAGAAATGTGGCATTTAATTCATTAAACATTATATTTTAATATAACAAAAGCTTTTTGTTTTATATGCATATATTAAAAAACTTATAGCAAAACGCAAAATTTTAAAATTGTGATATCATACGAAAATTGATACATGTATTCCACAAATGTGTTGCGGTAACAAATCGAACATAATTTTGCATATATTTTAAACGCTATGGTTGAGATTATGGAAAACAAAGGGAGGTAATAATGTTAAAACATTGCTAATTTTAGGAAAATTTCACGTGTGCTGGTTTCGCACTGGAAAAACAATGTTTAAACTCATATTTGTGTAATAGCATCTACATTTGCACATTTTCTGAGCTGAATACTTAAATAAGCAAGATAAGTCTGCAGTTTGTAGAAAAAGTGGTAAAATAGGAAAAATTATGCAAAATAGTGGTTTGTAACATGCCGCAAACATAAATTCTCGTTTTCTTCTTATTTGAAGTCATTATGGCAACATATTCTCATGTGACACCTAACGATGAAGAAAGACTAAGATTGAAACATTATTTGATAATAAATACGAAATAATAAGTGATGCCACAATCTGGAAGGGGAGTACACTCCAAGCGTCTATGGTGTCTGCGGTTTGTAGTTTCCGCGGCAAAAGGCTAAGGCTTAAAGCTCACCATGCACTATATTATCTTGAAAATAAACATGCCATGTCATCAAAAATGCATGGGTCACATTTATGCCACAGTAAACTTTGTGTCAAATCAAGCACTTAAGTTATGGGCCTGAAAGCATTAACAAAAGGGAAAATATGTGCTCATGAAGGTTCCTTATGCACTTGAAAATGTTTTCAAGCTGTGTCTTGTTTACAATGATGTTCTCATAGTCAGATATATTTGCCCACTGTTTCCAATTGTAGCACTTTGATTTCAGACTGTGGTACTGTTTGATGTGGTCGCAGTTTAATAGGGAGAACGAGTGGACCCCGAGAAACGATACACGCATTCAAGACATCGTTAGCCACAGAATCACCCAATCGCACGACACTTCCAGGTCAGGGTCTGAATTCAACGGAATAGAATCTTGAACTTGTTTCTCTACACAGGGCACATGCCTGCAGAGAACTTTATAGTTGGAAATACTCCTTTTTGAAAAGTACACCTTTGTTTTCCTAGCGTGATTGTTTTTATAACTGTGCTGTGATTTCTTATGGAGTAATTAATTTTGAATGGTATTTTAATGAATGAATATCAATATTTGGTGCATGTATTATTAATCATATGGGAAATATACATCTGTAAGACTGATTGATAGTGTCAATATAATTTTATTTTAAACATTTGACATATAACTGTGTGCTTCTCTTACTAAATAGAGTCAAATGTTGTGAATAGGAACACTATTTGTTTGATATTTCTGTTCTGGTTGTTCCCTTGAATTGTGTGAATTTTTGGAATTACTATGAAATACAAAACAAAACAAGGATACAGTTCAGAAATGTTGCATTTAATTCATAAACATTATATTTAATATAACAAAAGCTTTTTGTTTTATTATGCATATATAAAAAACTTAATAGCAAAAACGCAAAATTTTAAAATTGTGTATATCATACGAAAATTGATACATGTATTCCACAATGTGTTGCGGTAACAAATCGAACATAATTTTGCATATACTTTTCTTAACCGCTATGGTTGAGATTATGGAAAACAAAGGGAGGTAATAATGTTAAAACCATTGCTAATTTTAGGAAAATTTCACGTGTGCTGGTTTCGCACTGGAAAACAATGTTTAAACTCATATTTGTGTAATAGCATCTACATTTGCACATTTTCTGAGCTTGAATACTTAAATAAGCAAGATAAGTCTGCAGTTTTGTAGAAAAAGTTGGTAAAAATAGGAAAATATGCAAAATAGTGGTTTGTAACATGCCGCAAACATAAATTCTCTTTTTCTTCTATTTGAAGTCATTATGGCAACATATTTCTTCATGTGACACCTAACCGATGAAGAAGAAAGACTAAGATTGAAGCATTATTTGATAATAAATACGAAATAATAAGTGAATGCCAATCTGGAAGGGGCGTTACACTCCAAGCGTCTATGGTGTTCTGCGGTTGTTAGTTTCCGCGGCAAAAGGCTAAGGCTTAAAGCTCACCTGCACTATTATCTTGAAAATAAACATGCCATGTCATCAAAAAATGCATGTGTCACATTATGCCACAGTAAACTTTGTGTCAACATCAAGCACTTAAGTTATGGGCCTCAAAGCATTAACAAAAGGAAATATGTGCTCATGAAGGTTCCTTATGCACTTGAAAATGTTTTCAAGCTGTGTTTTTTACCATGATGTTCTCATAGTCAGATATATTTGCCCACTGTTTCCAATTGTAGCACTTGATTTTCAGACTGTGGTACTGTTGATGTGGTCGCAGTTTAATAGGGAGAACGAGTGGACCCCGAGAAGATTACACGCATTCAAGAACATCGTTAGCCACAGAACACCAATCGCACGACACTTTCCAGGTCAGGGGTCTGAATTCAAACGGAATAGAATCTTTAACTGTTCTCTACTTTGTTTTTCCTAGGTGATTGTTTTTATAACTCTGTGCTGTGATTTCTTATGGAGTGATCTAATTTTGAATGGTATTTTAATGAATGAATATCAATATTGGTGCATGTATTATGAATCATATGGGAAATACATCGGTAAGACTGATTGATAGTGTCAATAATCATTTTAAACATTTGACATATACTTGTGTGCTTCTTACTAAATAGAGTCAAATGTTGTGAATAGGAACACTATTTTTTGATTATTTCTGTTCTGGTTGTTTCCCTGAATTGTGTGAATTTTTGGAATTACTATGAAATACAAACAAAACACAGGATACAGTTCAGAAATGTTGCATTTAATTCATTAAACATTATATTTTAATATAACAAAAGCTTTTTTTTTATGCATATATAAAAAACTTAGGTGGCAGGGGATATATCAGTGAAAGGGGGTCCATGAAAATTACATATCTTTAGGGTAGGTTTTACCTATGGTCTTTAAAAATCAATTAGGTATTTATAAGATGTATTTCTTGTGTTAGGTTGTAGAAAGAATGTCTCAAATTTTGGAAAAAAACATTACAACTAGCCACAGCTCCCTAGCAAGGAAATTTTGAATCTTCAAAAAGGAGGTTTTCACTTTTGTCGGAAGTCAATATTTCACGCTGCAGAACAGAACAAATTTTGAAGGTAAATTGTGAAAAATCTAAAACGTATGGGATACACTTTTCTAGGCAAATAAACAAAGCACAGGGATGAAATTAGTGAGTAATGTAGCAAAACTAGGATTGCATTCTGTTTGAATGTCTGTGCATGCCATGAAATGGGTCAAATTTCTCAATTTTCATTAAAAATGAGGTGGTCGGGGGGAAAGATCAAGGGCCTAGTTTCACAAGTGAAGAAGCCAGCCTTGTCTTTGGTTGTATTTTCAATGTATATTGCCTATGCTATGACACTGACACAAAAAGGCTTTCTTGTGTCACTTTCTGTTTTGATGCAATGGATTTGACTGTTTGCGGCTTTCGGAACTCGAAATTTGGTAAAAAATATATCCCCTGCCCCTTAATTAATAGCAAAACGCAAAATTTTAAAATTGTGTATATCATACGAAAATTGATACATGTATTCCACAAATGTGTTGCGGTAACAAATCGAACATAATTTTGCATATATCTTTTACCGCTATGGTTGAGATTATGGAAAACAAAGGAGGTAATAATGTTAAAACCATTGCTAATTTTAGGAAAATTTCACGTGTGCTGGTTCGCACTGGAAAACAATGTTTAAACTCATATTTGTGTAATAGCATCTACATTTGCACATTTTCTGAGCTTGAATACTTAAATAAGCAAGATAAGTCTGCAGTTTTGTAGAAAAAGTTGGTATAAAAATAGAAAAATTATGCAAAATAGTGGTTTGTAACATGCCGCAAACATAAATTCTCTTTTTCTTCTTATTTGAAGTCATTATGGCACATATTTCTTCATGTGACACCTAACCGATGAAGAAAGACTAATAGTGAAGCTTTATTTGATAATAAAATACGAAATAATAAGTGATGCCACATCTGGAGGGGGCGTACACTCCAAGCGTCTATGGTGTTCTGCGGTGTAGTTTCCGCGGCAAAGGCTAAGGCTTAAAGCTCACATGCACTATATATACTTGAAATAAAACATGCCATGTCATCAAAATGCATGTGTCACATTATGCCACAGTAAACTTATGTGTCACATCAAGCACTTAATTATGGGCCTCAAAGCATTAACAAAAGGAAAATATGTGCTCATGAAGGTTCCTTATGCACTTGAAAATGTTTCAAGCTGTGTCTTGTTTACAATGATGTTCTCATAGTCAGATATATTTGCCCACTGTTTCCAATGTAGCACTTTGATTTCAGACTGTGGTGACTGTTTGATGTGGTCGCAGTTTAATAGGGAGAACGAGTGACCCCGAGAGCGATATACACGCATTCAGACATCTTAGCCACAGAATCACCCAATCGCACGACACTTTCCAGGTCAGGGTCTGAATTCAACGGAATAGAATCTTGAACTTGTTTCTCTACACAGGGCACATGCCTGCAGAAACTTAATAGTTTGGAAATACTCCTTTTTTGAAAAGTACACCTTTGTTTTTCCTAGCGTGATTGTTTTATAACTGTGCTTTGATTTCTTATGGAGTGAATCTTAATTTGAATGGTATTTTAATGAATGAATATCAATATTTGGTCCATGTATTATGTAATCATATGGGAATATACATCTGTAAGACTGATTGATAGTGTCAATAATCATTTTAAACATTTGACATATAACTTGTGTGCTTCTCTACTAAATAGAGTCAAATGTTGTGAATAGGAACACTATTTGTTTGATTATTTCTGTTCTGGTTTGTTTCCCTTGAATTGTGTGAATTTTTGGAATTACTATGAAATACAAACAAAACACAGGATACAGTTCAGAAATGTTGCATTTAATTCATTAAACATTATATTTTAATATAACAAAAGCTTTTTGTTTTATTATGCATATATTAAAAAAACTTAATAGCAAAACGCAAAATTTTAAAATTGTGTATATCATACGAAAATTGATACATGTATTCCACAAATGTGTTGCGGTAACAAATCGAACATAATTTTGCATATATCTTTTAACCGCTATGGTTGAGATTATGGAAAACAAAGGGAGGTAATAATGTTAAAACCATTGCTAATTTTAGGAAAATTTCACGTGTGCTGGTTTCGCACTGGAAAACAATGTTTAAACTCATATTTGTGTAATAGCATCTACATTTGCACATTTCTGAGCTTGAATACTTAAATAAGCAAGATAAGTCTGCAGTTTTGTAGAAAAAGTTGGTAAAAAATAGGAAAATTATGCAAAATAGTGGTTTGTAACATGCCGCAAACATAAATTCTCGTTTTCTTCTTATTTGAAGTCATTATGGCAACATATTTCTTCATGTGACACCTAACCGATGAAGAAAGACTAAGATTGAAGCATTTATTTGATAATAAATACGAAATAATAAGTGAATGCCACATCTGGAAGGGGGCGTACACTCCAAGCGTCTATGGTGTTCTGCGGTGTAGTTTCCGCGGCAAAAGGCTAAGGCTTAAAGCTCACCATGCACTATATTATCTTGAAAATAAACATGCCATGTCATCAAAAATGCATGTGTCACATTTATGCCACAGTAAACTTGTGTCAACATCAAGCACTTAAGTTATGGGCCTCAAAGCATTAACAAAAGGAAAATATGTGCTCATGAAGTTTCCTTATGCACTTGAAAATGTTTTCAAGCTGTGTCTTGTTTACAATGATGTTCTCATAGTCAGATATATTTGCCCACTGTTTCCAATTGTAGCACTTTGATTTTCAGACTGTCGTACTGTTTGATGTGGTCGCAGTATAATAGGGAGAACGAGTGGACCCCGAGAACGATTACACGCACTCAAGACATCGTTAGCCACAGAATCACCCAATCGCACGACACTTTCCAGGTCAGGGTCTGAATTCAACGGAATAGAATCTTGAACTTGTTTCTCTACACAGGGCACATGCCTGCAGAAACTTTATAGTTTGAAATACTCCTTTTTGAAAAGTACACCTTTGTTTTTCCTAGCGTGATTGTTTTTATAACTGTGCTGTGATTTCTTATGGAGTAATCTAATTTTGAATGGTATTTTAATGAATGAATATCAATATTTGGTGCATGTATTATGTAATCATATGGGAATATACATCTGTAAGACTGATTGATAGTGTCAATAATCATTTTAAAACATTTGACATATAACTTGTGTGCTTCTCTACTAAATAGAGTCAAATGTTGTGAATAGGAACACTATTTGTTTGATTATTTCTGTTCTGGTTGTTTCCCTTGAATTGTGTGAATTTTTGGAATTACTTTGAAATACAAACAAAACACAGGATACAGTTCAGAAATGTTGCATTTAATTCATTAAACATTATATTTTAATATAACAAAAGCTTTTTGTTTTATTATGCATATATTAAAAAACTTAATAGCAAAACGCAAAATTTTAAAATTGTGTATATCATACGAAAATTGATACATGTATTCCACAAATGTGTTGCGGTAACAAATCGAACATAATTTTGCATATATCTTTTAACCGCTATGGTTGAGATTATGGAAAACAAAGGGAGGTAATAATGTGAAAAACCATTGCTAATTTTAGGAAAATTTCACGTGTGCTGGTTTCGCACTGGAAAACAATGTTTAAACTCATATTTGTGTAATAGCATCTACATTTGCACATTTTCTGAGCTTGAATACTTAAATAAGCAAGATAAGTCTGCAGTTTTGTAGAAAAAGTTGGTAAAAATAGGAAAATTATGCAAAATAGTGGTTTGTAACATGCCGCAAACATAAATTCTCGTTTTCTTCTTATTTGAAGTCATTATGGCAACATATTTCTTCATGTGACACCTAACCGATGAAGAAAGACTAAGATTGAAGCATTTATTTGATAATAAATACGAAATAATAAGTTAATGCCACATCTGGAAGGGGGCGTACACTCCAAGCGTCTATGGTGTTCTGCGGTGTAGTTTCCGCGGCAAAAGGCTAAGGCTTAAAGCTCACCATGCACTATATTATCTTGAAAATAAACATGCCATGTCATCAAAAATGCATGTGTCACATTTATGCCACAGTAAACTTTGTGTCAACATCAAGCACTTAAGTTATGGGCCTCAAAGCATTAACAAAAGGAAAATATGTGCTCATGAAGGTTCCTTATGCACTTGAAAATGTTTTCAAGCTGTGTCTTGTTTACAATGATGTTCTCATAGTCAGATATATTTGCCCACTGTTTCCAATTGTAGCACTTTGATTTTCAGACTGTGGTACTGTTTGATGTGGTCGCAGTTTAATAGGGAGAACGAGTGGACCCCGAGAACGATTACACGCATTCAAGACATCGTTAGCCACAGAATCACCCAATCGCACGACACTTTCCAGGTCAGGGTCTGAATTCAACGGAATAGAATCTTGAACTTGTTTCTCTACACAGGGCACATGCCTGCAGAAACTTTATAGTTTGGAAATACTCCTTTTTTGAAAAGTACACCTTTGTTTTTCCTAGCGTGATTGTTTTTATAACTGTGCTGTGATTTCTTATGGAGTAATCTAATTTTGAATGGTATTTTAATGAATGAATATCAATATTTGGTGCATGTATTATGTAATCATATGGGAATATACATCTGTAAGACTGATTGATAGTGTCAATAATCATTTTAAACATTTGACATATAACTTGTGTGCTTCTCTACTAAATAGTGTCAAATGTTGTGAATAGGAACACTAATTGTTTGATTATTTCTGTTCTGGTTGTTTCCCTTGAATTGTGTGAATTTTTGGAATTACTATGAAATACAAACAAAACACAGGATACAGTTCAGAAATGTTGCATTTAATTCATTAAACATTATATTTTAATATAACAAAAGCTTTTTGTTTTATTATGCATATATTAAAAAACTTAATAGCAAAACGCAAAATTTTAAAATTGTGTATATCATACGAAAATTGATACATGTATTCCACAAATGTGTTGCGGTAACAAATCGAACATAATTTTGCATATATCTTTTAACCGCTATGGTTGAGATTATGGAAAACAAAGGGAGGTAATAATGTTAAAACCATTGCTAATTTTAGGAAAATTTCACGTGTGCTGGTTTCGCACTGGAAAACAATGTTTAAACTCATATTTGTGTAATAGCATCTACATTTGCACATTTTCTGAGCTTGAATACTTAAATAAGCAAGATAAGTCTGCAGTTTTGTAGAAAAAGTTGGTAAAAATAGGAAAATTATGCAAAATAGTGGTTTGTAACATGCCGCAAACATAAATTCTCGTTTTCTTCTTATTTGAAGTCATTATGGCAAACATATTTCTTCATGTGACACCTAACCGATGAAGAAAGACTAAGATTGAAGCATTTATTTGATAATAAATACGAAATAATAAGTGAATGCCACATCTGGAAGGGGGCGTACACTCCAAGCGTCTATGGTGTTCTGCGGTGTAGTTTCCGCGGCAAAAGGCTAAGGCTTAAAGCTCACCATGCACTATATTATCTTGAAAATAAACATGCCATGTCATCAAAAATGCATGTGTCACATTTATGCCACAGTAAAATTTGTGTCAACATCAAGCACTTAAGTTATGGGCCTCAAAGCATTAACAAAAGGAAAATATGTGCTCATGAAGGTTCCTTATGCACTTGAAAATGTTTTCAAGCTGTGTCTTGTTTACAATGATGTTCTCATAGTCAGATATATTTGCCCACTGTTTCCAATTGTAGCACTTTGATTTTCAGACTGTGGTACTGTTTGATGTGGTCGCAGTTTAATAGGGAGAACGAGTGGACCCCCGAGAACGATTACACGCATTCAAGACATCGTTAGCCACAGAATCACCCAATCGCACGACACTTTCCAGGTCAGGGTCTGAATTCAACGGAATAGAATCTTGAACTTGTTTCTCTACACAGGGCACATGCCTGCAGAAACTTTATAGTTTGGAAATACTCCTTTTTTGAAAAGTACACCTTTGTTTTTCCTAGCGTGATTGTTTTTATAACTGTGCTGTGATTTCTTATGGAGTGATCTAATTTTGAATGGTATTTTAATGAATGAATATCAATATTTGGTGCATGTATTATGTAATCATATGGGAATATACATCTGTAAGACTGATTGATAGTGTCAATAATCATTTTAAACATTTGACATATAACTTGTGTGCTTCTCTACTAAATAGAGTCAAATGTTGTGAATAGGAACACTATTTGTTTGATTATTTCTGTTCTGGTTGTTTCCCTTGAATTGTGTGAATTTTTGGAATTACTATGAAATACAAACAAAACACAGGATACAGTTCAGAAATGTTGCATTTAATTCATTAAACATTATATTTTAATATAACAAAAGCTTTTTGTTTTATTATGCATATATTAAAAAACTTAAGGTGGCAGGGGATATATCAGTGAAAGGGGGGTCCATGAAAATTACATATCTTTAGGGTAGGTGTTACCTATGGTCTTTAAAAATCAATTAGGTATTTATAAGATGTATTTCTTGTGTTAGGTTGTAGAAAGAATGTCTCAAAATTTTGGAAAAAAACATTACAACTAGCCACAGCTCCCTAGCAAGGAAATTTTGAATCTTCAAAAAGGAGGTTTTCACTTTTGTCGGAAGTCAATATTTCACGCTGCAGAAACAGAACAAAATTTTGAAGGTAAATTGTGAAAAATCTAAACGTATGGGAGACACTTTTCTAGGCAAATAAACAAAGCACAGGGATGAAATTAGTGAGTAATGTAGCCAAAACTAGGATTGCATTCTGTTTGAATGTTCTGTGCATGCCATGAAATGGGTCAAATTTCTCAATTTTTCATTAAAAATGAGGTGGTCGGGGGGAAAGATCAAGGGCCATAGTTTCACAAGTGAAGAAGCCAGCCTTGTCTTTGGTTGTATTTTCAATGTATATTGCCTATGCTATGACACTGACACAAAAAGGCTTTCTTGTGTCACTTTCTGTTTTGATGCAATGGATTTGACTGTTTGCGGCCTTTCGGAACTCGAAATTTGGTCAAAAATATATCCCCTGCCCCCTTAATAGCAAAACGCAAAATTTTAAAATTGTGTATATCATACGAAAATTGATACATGTATTCCACAAATGTGTTGCGGTAACAAATCGAACATAATTTTGCATATATCTTTTAACCGCTATGGTTGAGATTATGGAAAACAAAGGGAGGTAATAATGTTAAAACCATTGCTAATTTTAGGAAAATTTCACGTGTGCTGGTTTCGCACTGGAAAACAATGTTTAAACTCATATTTGTGTAATAGCATCTACATTTGCACATTTTCTGAGCTTGAATACTTAAATAAGCAAGATAAGTCTGCAGTTTTGTAGAAAAAGTTGGTAAAAATAGGAAAATTATGCAAAATAGTGGTTTGTAACATGCCACAAACATAAATTCTCTTTTTCTTCTTATTTGAAGTCATTATGGCAACATATTTCTTCATGTGACACCTAACCGATGAAGAAAGTCTAAGATTGAAGCATTTATTTGATAATAAATACGAAATAATAAGTGAATGCCACATCTGGAAGGGGGCGTACACTCCAAGCGTCTATGGTGTTCTGCGGTGTAGTTTCCGCGGCAAAAGGCTAAGGCTTAAAGCTCACCATGCACTATATTATCTTGAAAATAAACATGCCATGTCATCAAAAATGCATGTGTCACATTTATGCCACAGTAAACTTTGTGTCAACATCAAGCACTTAAGTTATGGGCCTCAAAGCATTAACAAAAGGAAAATATGTGCTCATGAAGGTTCCTTATGCACTTGAAAATGTTTTCAAGCTGTGTCTTGTTTACAATGATGTTCTCATAGTCAGATATATTTGCCCACTGTTTCCAATTGTAGCACTTTGATTTTCAGACTGTGGTACTGTTTGATGTGGTCGCAGTTTAATAGGGAGAACGAGTGGACCCCGAGAACGATTACACGCATTCAAGACATCGTTAGCCACAGAATCACCCAATCGCACGACACTTTCCAGGTCAGGGTCTGGATTCAACGGAATAGAATCTTGAACTTGTTTCTCTACACAGGGCACATGCCTGCAGAAACTTTATAGTTTGGAAATACTCCTTTTTTGAAAAGTACACCTTTGTTTTTCCTAGCGTGATTGTTTTTATAACTGTGCTGTGATTTCTTATGGAGTGATCTAATTTTGAATGGTATTTTAATGAATGAATATCAATATTTGGTGCATGTATTATGTAATCATATGGGAATATACATCTGTAAGACTGATTGATAGTGTCAATAATCATTTTAAACATTTGACATATAACTTGTGTGCTTCTCTACTAAATAGAGTCAAATGTTGTGAATAGGAACACTATTTGTTTGATTATTTCTGTTCTGGTTGTTTCCCTTGAATTGTGTGAATTTTTGGAATTACTATGAAATACAAACAAAACACAGGATACAGTTCAGAAATGTTGCATTTAATTCATTAAACATTATATTTTAATATAACAAAAGCTTTTTGTTTTATTATGCATATATTAAAAAACTTAATAGCAAAACGCAAAATTTTAAAATTGTGTATATCATACGAAAATTGATGCATGTATTCCACAAATGTGTTGCGGTAACAAATCGAACATAATTTTGCATATATCTTTTAACCGCTATGGTTGAGATTATGGAAAACAAAGGGAGGTAATAATGTTAAAACCATTGCTAATTTTAGGAAAATTTCACGTGTGCTGGTTTCGCACTGGAAAACAATGTTTAAACTCATATTTGTGTAATAGCATCTACATTTGCACATTTTCTGAGCTTGAATACTTAAATAAGCAAGATAAGTCTGCAGTTTTGTAGAAAAAGTTGGTAAAAATAGGAAAATTATGCAAAATAGTGGTTTGTAACATGCCGCAAACATAAATTCTCTTTTTCTTCTTATTTGAAGTCATTATGGCAACATATTTCTTCATGTGACACCTAACCGATGAAGAAAGACTAAGATTGAAGCATTTATTTGATAATAAATACGAAATAATAAGTGAATGCCACATCTGGAAGGGGGCGTACACTCCAAGCGTCTATGGTGTTCTGCGGTGTAGTTTCCGCGGCAAAAGGCTAAGGCTTAAAGCTCACCATGCACTATATTATCTTGAAAATAAACATGCCATGTCATCAAAAATGCATGTGTCACATTTATGCCACAGTAAACTTTGTGTCAACATCAAGCACTTAAGTTATGGGCCTCAAAGCATTAACAAAAGGAAATTATGTGCTCATGAAGGTTCCTTATGCACTTGAAAATGTTTTCAAGCTGTGTCTTGTTTACAATGATGTTCTCATAGTCAGATATATTTGCCCACTGTTTCCAATTGTAGCACTTTGATTTTCAGACTGTGGTACTGTTTGATGTGGTCGCAGTTTAATAGGGAGAACGAGTGGACCCCGAGAACGATTACACGCATTCAAGACATCGTTAGCCACAGAATCACCCAATCGCACGACACTTTCCAGGTCAGGGTCTGAATTCAACGGAATAGAATCTTGAACTTGTTTCTCTACACAGGGCACATGCCTGCAGAAACTTTATAGTTTGGAAATACTCCTTTTTTGAAAAGTACACCTTTGTTTTTCCTAGCGTGATTGCTTTTATAACTGTGCTGTGATTTCTTATGGAGTAATCTAATTTTGAATGGTATTTTAATGAATGAATATCAATATTTGGTGCATGTATTATGTAATCATATGGGAATATACATCTGTAAGACTGATTGATAGTGTCAATAATCATTTTAAACATTTGACATATAACTTGTGTGCTTCTCTACTAAATAGAGTCAAATGTTGTGAATAGGAACACTTTTTGTTTGATTATTTCTGTTCTGGTTGTTTCCCTTGAATTGTGTGAATTTTTGGAATTACTATGAAATACAAACAAAACACAGGATACAGTTCAGAAATGTTGCATTTAATTCATTAAACATTATATTTTAATATAACAAAAGCTTTTTGTTTTATTATGCATATATTAAAAAACTTAATAGCAAAACGCAAAATTTTAAAATTGTGTATATCATACGAAAATTGATACATGTATTCCACAAATGTGTTGCGGTAACAAATCGAACATAATTTTGCATATATCTTTTAACCGCTATGGTTGAGATTATGGAAAACAAAGGGAGGTAATAATGTTAAAACCATTGCTAATTTTAGGAAAATTTCACGTGTGCTGGTTTCGCACTGGAAAACAATGTTTAAACTCATATTTGTGTAATAGCATCTACATTTGCACATTTTCTGAGCTTGAATACTTAAATAAGCAAGATAAGTCTGCAGTTTTGTAGAAAAAGTTGGTAAAAATAGGAAAATTATGCAAAATAGTGGTTTGTAACATGCCGCAAACATAAATTCTCGTTTTCTTCTTATTTGAAGTCATTATGGCAACATATTTCTTCATGTGACACCTAACCGATGAAGAAAGACTAAGATTGAAGCATTTATTTGATAATAAATACGAAATAATAAGTGAATGCCACATCTGGAAGGGGGCGTACACTCCAAGCGTCTATGGTGTTCTGCGGTGTAGTTTCCGCGGCAAAAGGCTAAGGCTTAAAGCTCACCATGCACTATATTGACTTGAAAATAAACATGCCATGTCATCAAAAATGCATGTGTCACATTTATGCCACAGTAAACTTTGTGTCAACATCAAGCACTTAAGTTATGGGCCTCAAAGCATTAACAAAAGGAAAATATGTGCTCATGAAGGTTCCTTATGCACTTGAAAATGTTTTCAAGCTGTGTCTTGTTTACAATGATGTTCTCATAGTCAGATATATTTGCCCACTGTTTCCAATTGTAGCACTTTGATTTTCAGACTGTGGTACTGTTTGATGTGGTCGCAGTTTAATAGGGAGAACGAGTGGACCCCGAGAACGATTACACGCATTCAAGACATCGTTAGCCACAGAATCACCCAATCGCACGACACTTTCCAGGTCAGGGTCTGAATTCAACGGAATAGAATCTTGAACTTGTTTCTCTACACAGGGCACATGCCTGCAGAAACTTTATAGTTTGGAAATACTCCTTTTTTGAAAAGTACACCTTTGTTTTTCCTAGCGTGATTGTTTTTATAACTGTGCTGTGATTTCTTATGGAGTGATCTAATTTTGAATGGTATTTTAATGAATGAATATCAATATTTGGTGCATGTATTATGTAATCATATGGGAATATACATCTGTAAGACTGATTGATAGTGTCAATAATCATTTTAAACATTTGACATATAACTTGTGTGCTTCTCTACTAAATAGAGTCAAATGTTGTGAATAGGAACACTATTTGTTTGATTATTTCTGTTCTGGTTGTTTCCCTTGAATTGTGTGAATTTTTGGAATTACTATGAAAACAAACAAAACACAGGATACAGTTCAGAAATGTTGCATTTAATTCATTAAACATTATATTTTAATATAACAAAAGCTTTTTGTTTTATTATGCATATATTAAAAAACTTAATAGCAAAACGCAAAATTTTAAAATTGTGTATATCATACGAAAATTGATACATGTATTCCACAAATGTGTTGCGGTAACAAATCGAACATAATTTTGCATATATCTTTTAACCGCTATGGTTGAGATTATGGAAAACAAAGGGAGGTAATAATGTTAAAACCATTGCTAATTTTAGGAAAATTTCACGTGTGCTGGTTTCGCACTGGAAAACAATGTTTAAACTCATATTTGTGTAATAGCATCTACATTTGCACATTTTCTGAGCTTGAATACTTAAATAAGCAAGATAAGTCTGCAGTTTTGTAGAAAAAGTTGGTAAAAATAGGAAAATTATGCAAAATAGTGGTTTGTAACATGCCGCAAACATAAATTCTCGTTTTCTTCTTATTTGAAGTCATTATGGCAACATATTTCTTCATGTGACACCTAACCGATGAAGAAAGACTAAGATTGAAGCATTTATTTGATAATAAATACGAAATAATAAGTGAATGCCACATCTGGAAGGGGGCGTACACTCCAAGCGTCTATGGTGTTCTGCGGTGTAGTTTCCGCGGCAAAAGGCTAAGGCTTAAAGCTCACCATGCACTATATTATCTTGAAAATAAACATGCCATGTCATCAAAAATGCATGTGTCACATTTATGCCACAGTAAACTTTGTGTCAACATCAAGCACTTAAGTTATGGGCCTCAAAGCATTAACAAAAGGAAAATATGTGCTCATGAAGGTTCCTTATGCACTTGAAAATGTTTTCAAGCTGTGTCTTGTTTACAATGATGTTCTCATAGTCAGATATATTTGCCCACTGTTTCCAATTGTAGCACTTTGATTTTCAGACTGTGGTACTGTTTGATGTGGTCGCAGTTTAATAGGGAGAACGAGTGGACCCCGAGAACGATTACACGCATTCAAGACATCGTTAGCCACAGAATCACCCAATCGCACGACACTTTCCAGGTCAGGGTCTGAATTCAACGGAATAGAATCTTGAACTTGTTTCTCTACACAGGGCACATGCCTGCAGAAACTTTATAGTTTGGAAATACTCCTTTTTTGAAAAGTACACCTTTGTTTTTCCTAGCGTGATTGTTTTTATAACTGTGCTGTGATTTCTTATGGAGTGATCTAATTTTGAATGGTATTTTAATGAATGAATATCAATATTTGGTGCATGTATTATGTAATCATATGGGAATATACATCTGTAAGACTGATTGATAGTGTCAATAATCATTTTAAACATTTGACATATAACTTGTGTGCTTCTCTACTAAATAGAGTCAAATGTTGTGAATAGGAACACTATTTGTTTGATTATTTCTGTTCTGGTTGTTTCCCTTGAATTGTGTGAATTTTTGGAATTACTATGAAATACCAACAAAACACAGGATACAGTTCAGAAATGTTGCATTTAATTCATTAAACATTATATTTTAATATAACAAAAGCTTTTTGTTTTATTATGCATATATTAAAAAACTTAAGGTGGCAGGGGATATATCAGTGAAAGGGGGGTCCATG
The DNA here is from genome assembly GCF_020536995.1 of Dreissena polymorpha. Taxonomy (NCBI): domain Eukaryota; kingdom Metazoa; phylum Mollusca; class Bivalvia; order Myida; family Dreissenidae; genus Dreissena; species Dreissena polymorpha. The sequence goes on along the minus strand of NC_068356.1, from coordinate 153,419,752 downwards.
AAAATTACATATCTTTAGGGTAGGTGTGACCTATGGTCTTTAAAAATCAATTAGGTATTTATAAGATATATTTCTTGTGTTAGGTTGTAGAAAGAATGTCTCAAAATTTTGGAAAAAAACATTACAACTAGCCACAGCTCCCTAGCAAGGAAATTTTGAATCTTCAAAAAGGAGGTTTTCACTTTTGTCGGAAGTCAATATTTCACGCTGCAGAAACAGAACAAAATTTTGAAGGTAAATTGTGAAAAATCTAAACGTATGGGAGACACTTTTCTAGGCAAATAAACAAAGCACAGGGATGAAATTAGTGAGTAATGTAGCCAAAACTAGGATTGCATTCTGTTTGAATGTTCTGTGCATGCCATGAAATGGGTCAAATTTCTCAATTTTTCATTAAAAATGAGGTGGTCGGGGGGAAAGATCAAGGGCCATAGTTTCACAAGTGAAGAAGCCAGCCTTGTCTTTGGTTGTATTTTCAATGTATATTGCCTATGCTATGACACTGACACAAAAAGGCTTTCTTGTGTCACTTTCTGTTTTGATGCAATGGATTTGACTGTTTGCAGCCTTTCGGAACTCGAAATTTGGTCAAAAATATATCCCCTGCCCCCTTAATTAATAGCAAAACGCAAAATTTTAAAATTGTGTATATCATACGAAAATTGATACATGTATTCCACAAATGTGTTGCGGTAACAAATCGAACATAATTTTGCATATATCTTTTAACCGCTATGGTTGAGATTATGGAAAACAAAGGGAGGTAATAATGTTAAAACCATTGCTAATTTTAGGAAAATTTCACGTGTGCTGGTTTCGCACTGGAAAACAATGTTTAAACTCATATTTGTGTAATAGCATCTACATTTGCACATTTTCTGAGCTTGAATACTTAAATAAGCAAGATAAGTCTGCAGTTTTGTAGAAAAAGTTGGTAAAAATAGGAAAATTATGCAAAATAGTGGTTTGTAACATGCCGCAAACATAAATTCTCTTTTTCTTCTTATTTGAAGTCATTATGGCAACATATTTCTTCATGTGACACCTAACCGATGAAGAAAGTCTAAGATTGAAGCATTTATTTGATAATAAATACGAAATAATAAGTGAATGCCACATCTGGAAGGGGGCGTACACTCCAAGCGTCTATGGTGTTCTGCGGTGTAGTTTCCGCGGCAAAAGGCTAAGGCTTAAAGCTCACCATGCACTATATTATCTTGAAAATAAACATGCCATGTCATCAAAAATGCATGTGTCACATTTATGCCACAGTAAACTTTGTGTCAACATCAAGCACTTAAGTTATGGGCCTCAAAGCATTAACAAAAGGAAAATATGTGCTCATGAAGGTTCCTTATGCACTTGAAAATGTTTTCAAGCTGTGTCTTGTTTACAATGATGTTCTCATAGTCAGATATATTTGCCCACTGTTTCCAATTGTAGCACTTTGATTTTCAGACTGTGGTACTGTTTGATGTGGTCGCAGTTTAATAGGGAGAACGAGTGGACCCCGAAAACGATTACACGCATTCAAGACATCGTTAGCCACAGAATCACCCAATCGCACGACACTTTCCAGGTCAGGGTCTGAATTCAACGGAATAGAATCTTGAACTTGTTTCTCTACACAGGGCACATGCCTGCAGAAACTTTATAGTTTGGAAATACTCCATTTTTGAAAAGTACACCTTTGTTTTTCCTAGCGTGATTGTTTTTATAACTGTGCTGTGATTTCTTATGGAGTAAACTAATTTTGAATGGTATTTTAATGAATGAATATCAATATTTGGTGCATGTATTATGTAATCATATGGGAATATACATCTGTAAGACTGATTGATAGTGTCAATAATCATTTTAAAACATTTGACATATAACTTGTGTGCTTCTCTACTAAATAGAGTCAAATGTTGTGAATAGGAACACTATTTGTTTGATTATTTCTGTTCTGGTTGTTTCCCTTGAATTGTGTGAATTTTTGGAATTACTATGAAATACAAACAAAACACAGGATACAGTTCAGAAATGTTGCATTTAATTCATTAAACATTATATTTTAATATAACAAAAGCTTTTTGTTTTATTATGCATATATTAAAAAACTTAATAGCAAAACGCAAAATTTTAAAATTGTGTATATCATACGAAAATTGATACATGTATTCCACAAATGTGTTGCGGTAACAAATCGAACATAATTTTGCATATATCTTTTAACCGCTATGGTTGAGATTATGGAAAACAAAGGGAGGTAATAATGTTAAAACCATTGCTAATTTTAGGAAAATTTCACGTGTGCTGGTTTCGCACTGGAAAACAATGTTTAAACTCATATTTGTGTAATAGCATCTACATTTGCACATTTTCTGAGCTTGAATACTTAAATAAGCAAGATAAGTCTGCAGTTTTGTAGAAAAAGTTGGTAAAAATAGGAAAATTATGCAAAATAGTGGTTTGTAACATGCCGCAAACATAAATTCTCGTTTTCTTCTTATTTGAAGTCATTATGGCAACATATTTCTTCATGTGACACCTAACCGATGAAGAAAGACTAAGATTGAAGCATTTATTTGATAATAAATACGAAATAATAAGTGAATGCCACATCTGGAAGGGGGCGTACACTCCAAGCGTCTATGGTGTTCTGCGGTGTAGTTTCCGCGGCAAAAGGCTAAGGCTTAAAGCTCACCATGCACTATATTATCTTGAAAATAAACATGCCATGTCATCAAAAATGCATGTGTCACATTTATGCCACAGTAAACTTTGTGTCAACATCAAGCACTTAAGTTATGGGCCTCAAAGCATTAACAAAAGGAAAATATGTGCTCATGAAGGTTCCTTATGCACTTGAAAATGTTTTCAAGCTGTGTCTTGTTTACAATGATGTTCTCATAGTCAGATATATTTGCCCACTGTTTCCAATTGTAGCACTTTGATTTTCAGACTGTGGTACTGTTTGATGTGGTCGCAGTTTAATAGGGAGAACGAGTGGACCCCGAGAACGATTACACGCATTCAAGACATCGTTAGCCACAGAATCACCCAATCGCACGACACTTTCCAGGTCAGGGTCTGAATTCAACGGAATAGAATCTTGAACTTGTTTCTCTACACAGGGCACATGCCTGCAGAAACTTTATAGTTTGGAAATACTCCTTTTTTGAAAAGTACACCTTTGTTTTTCCTAGCGTGATTGTTTTTATAACTGTGCTGTGATTTCTTATGGAGTAATCTAATTTTGAATGGTATTTTAATGAATGAATATCAATATTTGGTGCATGTATTATGTAATCATATGGGAATATACATCTGTAAGACTGATTGATAGTGTCAATAATCATTTTAAACATTTGACATATAACTTGTGTGCTTCTCTACTAAATAGAGTCAAATGTTGTGAATAGGAACACTATTTGTTTGATTATTTCTGTTCTGGTTGTTTCCCTTGAATTGTGTGAATTTTTGGAATTACTATGAAATACAAACAAAACACAGGATACAGTTCAGAAATGTTGCATTTAATTCATTAAACATTATATTTTAATATAACAAAAGCTTTTTGTTTTATTATGCATATATTAAAAAACTTAATAGCAAAACGCAAAATTTTAAAATTGTGTATATCATACGAAAATTGATACATGTATTCCACAAATGTGTTGCGGTAACAAATCGAACATAATTTTGCATATATCTTTTAACCGCTATGGTTGAGATTATGGAAAACAAAGGGAGGTAATAATGTTAAAACCATTGCTAATTTTAGGAAAATTTCACGTGTGCTGGTTTCGCACTGGAAAACAATGTTTAAACTCATATTTGTGTAATAGCATCTACATTTGCACATTTTCTGAGCTTGAATACTTAAATAAGCAAGATAAGTCTGCAGTTTTGTAGAAAAAGTTGGTAAAAATAGGAAAATTATGCAAAATAGTGGTTTGTAACATGCCGCAAACATAAATTCTCGTTTTCTTCTTATTTGAAGTCATTATGGCAACATATTTCTTCATGTGACACCTAACCGATGAAGAAAGACTAAGATTGAAGCATTTATTTGATAATAAATACGAAATAATAAGTGAATGCCACATCTGGAAGGGGGCGTACACTCCAAGCGTCTATGGTGTTCTGCGGTGTAGTTTCCGCGGCAAAAGGCTAAGGCTTAAAGCTCACCATGCACTATATTATCTTGAAAATAAACATGCCATGTCATCAAAAATGCATGTGTCACATTTATGCCACAGTAAACTTTGTGTCAACATCAAGCACTTAAGTTATGGGCCTCAAAGCATTAACAAAAGGAAAATATGTGCTCATGAAGGTTCCTTATGCACTTGAAAATGTTTTCAAGCTGTGTCTTGTTTACAATGATGTTCTCATAGTCAGATATATTTGCCCACTGTTTCCAATTGTAGCACTTTGATTTTCAGACTGTGGTACTGGTTGATGTGGTCGCAGTTTAATAGGGAGAACGAGTGGACCCCGAGAACGATTACACGCATTCAAGACATCGTTAGCCACAGAATCACCCAATCGCACGACACTTTCCAGGTCAGGGTCTGAATTCAACGGAATAGAATCTTGAACTTGTTTCTCTACACAGGGCACATGCCTGCAGAAACTTTATAGTTTGAAATACTCCTTTTTTGAAAAGTACACCTTTGTTTTTCCTAGCGTGATTGTTTTTATAACTGTGCTGTGATTTCTTATGGAGTAATCTAATTTTGAATGGTATTTTAATGAATGAATATCAATATTTGGTGCATGTATTATGTAATCATATGGGAATATACATCTGTAAGACTGATTGATAGTGTCAATAATCATTTTAAACATTTGACATATAACTTGTGTGCTTCTCTACTAAATAGAGTCAAATGTTGTGAATAGGAACACTATTTGTTTGATTATTTCTGTTCTGGTTGTTTCCCTTGAATTGTGTGAATTTTTGGAATTACTTTGAAATACAAACAAAACACAGGATACAGTTCAGAAATGTTGCATTTAATTCATTAAACATTATATTTTAATATAACAAAAGCTTTTTGTTTTATTATGCATATATTAAAAAAACTTAATAGCAAAACGCAAAATTTTAAAATTGTGTATATCATACGAAAATTGATACATGTATTCCACAAATGTGTTGCGGTAACAAATCGAACATAATTTTGCATATATCTTTTAACCGCTATGGTTGAGATTATGGAAAACAAAGGGAGGTAATAATGTGAAAACCATTGCTAATTTTAGGAAAATTTCACGTGTGCTGGTTTCGCACTGGAAAACAATGTTTAAACTCATATTTGTGTAATAGCATCTACATTTGCACATTTTCTGAGCTTGAATACTTAAATAAGCAAGATAAGTCTGCAGTTTTGTAGAAAAAGTTGGTAAAAATAGGAAAATTATGCAAAATAGTGGTTTGTAACATGCCGCAAACATAAATTCTCGTTTTCTTCTTATTTGAAGTCATTATGGCAACATATTTCTTCATGTGACACCTAACCGATGAAGAAAGACTAAGATTGAAGCATTTATTTGATAATAAATACGAAATAATAAGTGAATGCCACATCTGGAAGGGGGCGTACACTCCAAGCGTCTATGGTGTTCTGCGGTGTAGTTTCCGCGGCAAAAGGCTAAGGCTTAAAGCTCACCATGCACTATATTATCTTGAAAATAAACATGCCATGTCATCAAAAATGCATGTGTCACATTTATGCCACAGTAAACTTTGTGTCAACATCAAGCACTTAAGTTATGGGCCTCAAAGCATTAACAAAAGGAAAATATGTGCTCATGAAGGTTCCTTATGCACTTGAAAATGTTTTCAAGCTGTGTCTTGTTTACAATGATGTTCTCATAGTCAGATATATTTGCCCACTGTTTCCAATTGTAGCACTTTGATTTTCAGACTGTGGTACTGTTTGATGTGGTCGCAGTTTAATAGGGAGAACGAGTGGACCCCGAGAACGATTACACGCATTCAAGACATCGTTATCCACAGAATCACCCAATCGCACGACACTTTCCAGGTCAGAGTCTGAATTCAACGGAATAGAATCTTGAACTTGTTTCTCTACACAGGGCACATGCCTGCAGAAACTTTATAGTTTGGAAATACTCCTTTTTTGAAAAGTACACCTTTGTTTTTCCTAGCGTGATTGTTTTTATAACTGTGCTGTGATTTCTTATGGAGTAATCTAATTTTGAATGGTATTTTAATGAATGAATATCAATATTTGGTGCATGTATTATGTAATCATATGGGAATATACATCTGTAAGACTGATTGATAGTGTCAATAATCATTTTAAACATTTGACATATAACTTGTGTGCTTCTCTACTAAATAGTGTCAAATGTTGTGAATAGGAACACTATTTGTTTGATTATTTCTGTTCTGGTTGTTTCCCTTGAATTGTGTGAATTTTTGGAATTACTATGAAATACAAACAAAACACAGGATACAGTTCAGAAATGTTGCATTTAATTCATTAAACATTATATTTTAATATAACAAAAGCTTTTTGTTTTATTATGCATATATTAAAAAACTTAATAGCAAAACGCAAAATTTTAAAATTGTGTATATCATACGAAAATTGATACATGTATTCCACAAATGTGTTGCGGTAACAAATCGAACATAATTTTGCATATATCTTTTAACCGCTATGGTTGAGATTATGGAAAACAAAGGGAGGTAATAATGTTAAAACCATTGCTAATTTTAGGAAAATTTCACGTGTGCTGGTTTCGCACTGGAAAACAATGTTTAAACTCATATTTGTGTAATAGCATCTACATTTGCACATTTTCTGAGCTTGAATACTTAAATAAGCAAGATAAGTCTGCAGTTTTGTAGAAAAAGTTGGTAAAAATAGGAAAATTATGCAAAATAGTGGTTTGTAACATGCCGCAAACATAAATTCTCGTTTTCTTCTTATTTGAAGTCATTATGGCAACATATTTCTTCATGTGACACCTAACCGATGAAGAAAGACTAAGATTGAAGCATTTATTTGATAATAAATACGAAATAATAAGTGAATGCCACATCTGGAAGGGGGCGTACACTCCAAGCGTCTATGGTGTTCTGCGGTGTAGTTTCCGCGGCAAAAGGCTAAGGCTTAAAGCTCACCATGCACTATATTATCTTGAAAATAAACATGCCATGTCATCAAAAATGCATGTGTCACATTTATGCCACAGTAAAATTTGTGTCAACATCAAGCACTTAAGTTATGGGCCTCAAAGCATTAACAAAAGGAAAATATGTGCTCATGAAGGTTCCTTATGCACTTGAAAATGTTTTCAAGCTGTGTCTTGTTTACAATGATGTTCTCATAGTCAGATATATTTGCCCACTGTTTCCAATTGTAGCACTTTGATTTTCAGACTGTGGTACTGTTTGATGTGGTCGCAGTTTAATAGGGAGAACGAGTGGACCCCGAGAACGATTACACGCATTCAAGACATCGTTAGCCACAGAATCACCCAATCACACGACACTTTCCAGGTCAGGGTCTGAATTCAACGGAATAGAATCTTGAACTTGTTTCTCTACACAGGGCACATGCCTGCAGAAACTTTATAGTTTGGAAATACTCCTTTTTTGAAAAGTACACCTTTGTTTTTCCTAGCGTGATTGTTTTTATAACTGTGCTGTGATTTCTTATGGAGTGATCTAATTTTGAATGGTATTTAAATGAATGAATATCAATATTTGGTGCATGTATTATGTAATCATATGGGAATATACATCTGTAAGACTGATTGATAGTGTCAATAATCATTTTAAACATTTGACATATAACTTGTGTGCTTCTCTACTAAATAGAGTCAAATGTTGTGAATAGGAACACTATTTGTTTGATTATTTCTGTTCTGGTTGTTTCCCTTGAATTGTGTGAATTTTTGGAATTACTATGAAATACAAACAAAACACAGGATACAGTTCAGAAATGTTGCATTTAATTCATGAAACATTATATTTTAATATAACAAAAGCTTTTTGTTTTATTATGCATATATTAAAAAACTTAATAGCAAAACGCAAAATTTTAAAATTGTGTATATCATACGAAAATTGATACATGTATTCCACAAATGTGTTGCGGTAACAAATCGAACATAATTTTGCATATATCTTTTAACCGCTATGGTTGAGATTATGGAAAACAAAGGGAGGTAATAATGTTAAAACCATTGCTAATTTTAGGAAAATTTCACGTGTGCTGGTTTCGCACTGGAAAACAATGTTTAAACTCATATTTGTGTAATAGCATCTACATTTGCACATTTTCTGAGCTTGAATACTTAAATAAGCAAGATAAGTCTGCAGTTTTGTAGAAAAAAGTTGGTAAAAATAGGAAAATTATGCAAAATAGTGGTTTGTAACATGCCGCAAACATAAATTCTCTTTTTCTTCTTATTTGAAGTCATTATGGCAACATATTTCTTCATGTGACACCTAACCGATGAAGAAAGACTAAGATTGAAGCATTTATTTGATAATAAATACGAAATAATAAGTGAATGCCACATCTGGAAGGGGGCGTACACTCCAAGCGTCTATGGTGTTCTGCGGTGTAGTTTCCGCGGCAAAAGGCTTAGGCTTAAAGCTCACCATGCACTATATTATCTTGAAAATAAACATGCCATGTCATCAAAAATGCATGTGTCACATTTATGCCACAGTAAACTTTGTGTCAACATCAAGCACTTAAGTTATGGGCCTCAAAGCATTAACAAAAGGAAAATATGTGCTCATGAAGGTTCCTTATGCACTTGAAAATGTTTTCAAGCTGTGTCTTGTTACAATGATGTTCTCATAGTCAGATATATATTGCCCACTGTTTCCAATTGTAGCACTTTGATTTTCAGACTGTGGTACTGTTTGATGTGGTCGCAGTTTAATAGGGAGAACGAGTGGACCCCGAGAACGATTACACGCATTCAAGACATCGTTAGCCACAGAATCACCAAATCGCACGACACTTTCCAGGTCAGGGTCTGAATTCAACGGAATAGAATCTTGAACTTGTTTCTCTACACAGGGCACATGCCTGCAGAAACTTTATAGTTTGGAAATACTCCTTTTTTGAAAAGTACACCTTTGTTTTTCCTAGCGTGATTGTTTTTATAACTGTGCTGTGATTTCTTATGGAGTGATCTAATTTTGAATGGTATTTTAATGAATGAATATCAATATTTGGTGCATGTATTATGTAATCATATGGGAATATACATCTGTAAGACTGATTGATAGATAGTGTCAATAATCATTTTAAACATTTGACATATAACTTGTGTGCTTCTCTACTAAATAGAGTCAAATGTTGTGAATAGGAACACTATTTGTTTGATTATTTCTGTTCTGGTTGTTTCCCTTGAATTGTGTGAATTTTTGGAATTACTATGAAATACAAACAAAACACAGGATACAGTTCAGAAATGTTGCATTTAATTCATTAAACATTATATTTTAATATAACAAAAGCTTTTTGTTTTATTATGCATATATTAAAAAACTTAAGGTGGCAGGGGATATATCAGTGAAAGGGGGGTCAATGAAAATTACATATCTTTAGGGTAGGTGTTACCTATGGTCTTTAAAAATCAATAGGTATTTATAAGATGTATTTCTTGTGTTAGGTTGTAGAAAGAATGTCTCAAAATTTTGGAAAAAAACATTACAACTAGCCACAGCTCCCTAGCAAGGAAATTTTGAATCTTCAAAAAGGAGGTTTTCACTTTTGTCGGAAGTCAATATTTCACGCTGCAGAAACAGAACAAAATTTTGAAGGTAAATTGTGAAAAATCTAAACGTATGGGAGACACTTTTCTAGGCAAATAAACAAAGCACAGGGATGAAATTAGTGAGTAATGTAGCCAAAACTAGGATTGCATTCTGTTTGAATGTTCTGTGCATGCCATGAAATGGGTCAAATTTCTCAATTTTTCATTAAAAATGAGGTGGTCGGGGGGAAAGATCAAGGGCCATAGTTTCACAAGTGAAGAAGCCAGCCTTGTCTTTGGTTGTATTTTCAATGTATATTGCCTATGCTATGACACTGACACAAAAAGGCTTTCTTGTGTCACTTTCTGTTTTGATGCAATGGATTTGACTGTTTGCGGCCTTTCGGAACTCGAAATTTGGTCAAAAATATATCCCCTGCCCCCTAACTATTTACGTATTCAAGTCTTCATGTAGAAGCCTGGTGGTACCGCGCATCGGTGTATTAAGCCATTGTCCTCATTTAAAAAGGTGTGAATGTAATAAAACAAAGAAAACAAATCAGTTCGTTATTAGTGTACCTTTTTCAGATATAATTAAGCTTAACTGTGATATAATTAATATGATAATAGGTGCTGCCTTATTTATGGACAAAAGCTTATTTGATGTTTGTTTAAGATAACATGGGTAATATATGTCTGCACATTATCGTGCAACAAAACATTTAAATTCTTTATATAACAATATGTAATTGATCAAAATAAAGAAGTGAAACTCCAGCTGCTGGAGCAGTATTGAATTCTCATTAAAAACAATTAGTTGGGCAAAGCAATAAAATGTAATTTGTTTTAATCAAAAAACAAGTTTATGAAGCTATGCCACATATATATATATATATATATATATATATATATATATATATATATATATATATATATGTGACGTCGTCAGCAGAAATCAGTACAAACGCGGTCGACGTTATTTTAAGCTACACGTGATTGAAGCGCGGCGTTATAAAAATGGAAATAAAGTTATAATTATATTATGAAAAAACTATTGAAACTTGAGATATATGTATATTTTCGAAGAATGAAATGCCCCCGAGCTCTGATCGACAATGTACACTTATAATTTTTTATTTGGTTGGAAGTAACCGTTGCTTTGTTGAGCGACCTCTACTAAAAATGGCGTGTCGTAATTAGCCTGCGAATTGATAGCTAAAGAAACTTCAGCGTACAGTTTATATAGTATTGACATACCTGAAGCTAACCCCGTATCGAAAGTCAACCAGAGTCGTAACATATTTATGTCACGCTATAAATCAAAGAATGCTCATTTTCTTGGATACATTTCTAGATATATTGGTGAATGAATATAGATTACTGCATCGAGGAATACCTTAAGGTTCAAATGTTTCGAATGCATCTTACAATATATGAAAATAACTCTCATCAGTCTGAAATTCACAATTTTGACGCCATTGTCGCTTTGTCACGTGACGAGTTTTCATTTGGATACTTTCGGATCGACCTTGACAGTTTATGCTGAAATGGTAAACATTACTTTCGTTTTCTGAAATCTATTATTTGTGATTAACAACTTGCGTCTGGTGGATTATAAGACTGATTTCAGTGTGAATCAGGTACTTTAAAATAATATTCACGTTGAGTTTGTATTTACACTACAATCTGTTTATAACAACAAGCAAGAATAATCTTAAATACCGGAAAATGTCATTCTGAATTTGGACCGGTCTTTGTTAACTGTCCACTTTTCGGGAATTTCTGTTTGACTTTCCTTATAGGGTTGGTCCATAACTATAAAGTCGCGCCAGTCAAAAATCATAAAAAGCGACATTTAAAGTTATGGTAGCCAGAACTAGCGCATTGACATTGTTCACCGTTTGTTTGCGAGTTCCTTTGGAATAAATTGTCAATCAATCCTGACAATAATTTCTTCAATTAAAGGATCGTAGTTAAAATCAGGTTAGATATTTTAATAAACTTGACAATCATTAATTTTGGTAAACAATGGTCCTATTTAGTGAACATTGAAAATGAAACTGTTAACCCGGAAGTAAAATACTTCGCTACGAAAACTTTGTTGTTGGTTACAAAATGTAATGGCGCACTTATTTAAATTGTAAATATGTCACAAGAAAGTTCAGCAAGCACGATCCCATATGAAATCTCACAGGGCCAGGATGATATTTTTTATTGAAGATTTGAATTTGGTTGACAACTTGACATTAATATTTTCAAAACAGACCATCAAGCATTATAAATGATATTACAAGCCATGTATTAGAACTATTAAAATGAAAATGTGCCCTCTTCAGATTCTGATGAAGACATTAACTATGAGTCAAACTGTTCAGAAACAGAATAATCAGGATTCAGCGTAGGTAAAGAAACTTCAGCGTACAGTTTATATAGTATTGACAGACCTGTACGCTGAAGCCAACCCCGTATCGAAAGTCAACCAGAGTCATAACATATTTATGTCACGCTATAAATCAAAGAAAGCTCATTTTCTTGGATACATTTCTACATATATTGGTGAATGAATATAAATTACTGCATCGGGGATTATTTTAAGGTTCAAATATTTCAAATGCATCTTACAATATATGAAAATAACTCTCATCAGTCTGAAATTCACAATTTTGACGCCATTGTCGCTTTGTCACATGACGAGTTTTCATTTGGATACTTTCGGATCGACCTTGACATTTTTCCTGAAATTGTAAACATTACTTTCGTTTTCTGAAATCTATTATTTCTTATAAACAACTTACGTCTGGTGGATTATAAGACTCATTTCAGTGTGAATCAGGTAGTTTTAAATAATATTTACTTTGAGTTTGTATTTACACTACAATTTGTTTACAAAACAAGCCAGAATAATCTAAAATACTGGGAAATGTCATTTTGAATTTGAAAACACTTGGCACATGGTATGTTACTAAAAATAGAAATAACGTCATATGACAGTGAAATCTCTGGAGATTCGCATTTCAAGTAAGTCTGTCACATCGCTGTTTTTTCTCGATATGTAAAAGCAGAATAGATAATTTTAAATGTTTAAGATAGAATTTTGTGAAAGAATATATCAGTTAAATGTGAAAAATGTCAATCTTTCCAATCAATTGGTTGATTTGGGCCAATAACTGCATTAAAAAGCTGTTTTGGACCAGTCTTTGTTCACTGTCAACTTTTCGGGAATTTCTGGTTGACTTTCCTAATGGGGTTGGTCCATAACTATAAAGTCGCGCCAGTCAAAAATCATAAAAAGCGACATTTAAAGTTATGGTAGCCGGAACTAGATTCAGCGCTAAATGAGACAGATGGAGTGTCTGTCCCTATTGAGCAATTCTTGTTTGATTTAAACAATTAAAGGAACAAGAAAAGCAAAACAAATTCCAAATTCTAACATGTGGCTGTTATTCATTTCATAACAAACCGTGCAGCGATGTCATTGACTTTCAACAAGCAATCTCTTTTAGACAATACTGCTATGAACTCACTCGTGATAAATTGGATTAAGTAATAAAAGCCCACTTGATAACGCTCAGACTTTACGAAACTCCTAAAGACACTTAATTATTATGATTATTATTAATGATGATTATTATTATTGCGTTATTTTGTTATATTGCTATGAAGTTAAGTGAAAGATATTTATCTTTTCAATCTTGACAATTGTTTTAAAAACTTAATATATCTTAGGTTGGACCAAACTACTTCAAGACTGCGAAAAAATGTGAAGTCTTTGGTGTTTGCTGTGAAGGTACAGGTAGGTGTGATTATTAATATCTTGATCAGTTACATGTCCCATATTGTTCTTAAATATGCAAAAATGTGTTGGTGTGACTGTCATTATTTTAGGCGAAATATGAAATACCTATTTCTGTATCAAATAACAATTATAGTCAGTTTGCTCTTATTTTCATTTTTTGTTCTTTTGCAGGAAAACAGGTGTTTTACTTGGCGAATGAGGGTGAATCACCCGGGAAAGGCGCCAACACTGTTGTTAGCTATGTGCATTACTAGCATTATCACTACGGACCAGAGGAGAAAGAGGCAGTTTTCTACTTTGACAACTGCTGAACAAAATAAGAACAACTGTGTACTTTGGTATGCATTGTGGAGAGTTAGTGTTGGTAAGAACTTTAACTTATGCATACAATGTTATTGCATGAAAACTTGGTTCCATTTTTGCATCTTAAAGGATAAAATTTTGAAAAAAATTCACTCCTTATTTACATATTATTATGTTAAAATAGATTTCATATTAATCAATGGAATATTTGATATTAAACATGTTTGGGAATGCTTTTTGTTTGGTTAACAAATAAGAGGGCTTAGAAAAGTTATAATATTTGTGTTTAAGTTTTATTCGTTTTTTTACAGATTGTGAAAATGATATGTTAATATTCTTTCCATTTTCAATTAGGACTGCACACTCGAATGAGATACTCGATGATGTTGACTGCGGCCACATCAAGTTCTAGTCTGATTGGCATTTTAGATTATGGAAGTCAAAGTGTAGGTATATTCATCAGTAGATAATGATTTACCATCTGATAATGTTAGTTTACATATTGTAGTGTTATTTCCAGGCCGTTTTAGCGTGGCAAATCGCCATGCCCCTTTTTTGTAGCGCCACGCTGCCCCTTTCAAAGCCATTTAGCGCCACACTGTCCTTTCCAAAGGCCGCCCCCCTGCCCTTTCATGAGCACCTGCTGTTTTCTGTCCATATTGATAACATTGCCTCTTGACCAAATTTCTAAGCCGACTAGTATCAGATTATGGCCTTCGAGACAGCGCGTTTGTGAATTAGTCATGCGTGAATAACCCCATGTCAGTATCAATCGATATGTTATACCACTAATCGGTCGGTAATGCGTATTCCTCCACGATAAAATCGTGGACTGTTACTTAGGAGACTTTTGATGAAAAGCTTGATGTTATCCTCGTGGCATTTCATACATTATTCAGTTATATCAAAACATATATTGTATCCATAATTACATTTAAAAACACATACAAATTAAGTATTTAACGATATCGTCTTTAAGATAATTAATTATTGAATTTATTACTGAGACGTATACTAATTAAACAAAATGAGAATCGCGTATTAGGCCGACGTATAAGACGGTTTTACGTTGCTATGCGCACCTGTCACTTACATCATTTGACATTTTGACAACACGGCGGACATACAGAATTAAATTGCGACTCGGCAAACATGGCAAATAACGTTGTAAACGATGGAATTAACGATGGAGATTATACATTCAGAAGGAAATAATGAAATGTCTGTTATAATCAACGGTGCATAAACTTGTTTTTGATAGCAACAACATACTTATTTGTAATCTACTCAGTGGGTGTATCACGATATGCACGGAAACGAGTGCTTGCATATTGTTTGCGATCAGTTTACTCGCAATATTAAACATCTGCCAAGATTATCGTTAGAAATGGAATAAGACAAATATGGTTTCATTTATATGTTAGTGGATCTGTGTATAATCAGATTCATATGCATATATTGCTTTATTTTCCCCACGTTTTTCGGAGAAAAAGTGGAGATATTGTGGTGATGTGCGTCTGTCCGTCCGTCCGTCCTGGCCACCTCAGGGTTTTTTTTCCACTCTTTGGGAAGATAGCCCATGGCTTTGGAATTGGGAATTTTATCTGCATTTTCATGAAATTGGGAAAATAATTCATTAGCCTTTTTTTCCACACGAAAAGTCCACTGATTAGGGAAATACTAAATTTGATTTAACTCTTTATAATCATTCAAATTAAAAGAAAAAGATAATATAATACTTTGTTAGATGTAATTGAATTAAAATTGAGATAAAATACACATAAGACTTCTTTCTAAAAAAAAAAAAAAAAAAATTTTTTTTTTTTTGGCAATTGTGAATTTTTTGCCACATTTTGGGAACAAAGTATACTTTTTGGGATTGGGAACATAGCCGAATTTCGGCTTTAAAATCGGGCCAAAAAAAAACCTGCACCTGCTCCTCCTACACTATTAGCACTATAACCTTAAAACTTACATACATGGTAGCTATGAGCATATGTGCGACGGTGACAGTGACGGAATTTTGATCTGACCCCTGGGTCAAAAGTTATGGGGGTTGGGGCGGGGCCGGGTCAGAGATTTGCACTTTTTTGTTTATGTTATTTTACATTAACTTCTTCATTTCTGCACCGATTTACTTCAAATTGATACTGAGCCTCTCTAATGACAATACAGTCAATCTCAACTATGCATGGCCCAATTACCAACCCTGGGGCGCCCCGGCCACATAGGCCACGCCCACCCAAAATTACCTTTTACTATAATTTCTTCATTTCTATACCGATTCACTTCAAATTGATACTGAACTTCTCTTATGACAATACAGTCAATCTCAACTATGCATGGCCCCACTACCAACCCTGGGGCGCCCCTGCGTCAAACATGCGGCGTGGGGATACGCGTCGGCCTCTGCCGCGCCATTTCTAGTTATGTTTGTCGTGCTGTACACTGTATTGAAACAGCATGGAACTTAAATGTACATTGCAAGGTAATTATATTAATATAAATCAAAGTAGGTTAAATACATCAATTACTATATACCATTAAATGTGCTTGTTTATATTTTATGTTTTCCACAACTGCCTCTGATGCGATTACATGTTTCTCCCTCATTCAGGTATTTACGGAACGTTTTTGCCCTTTTTTGCCTAGACTGCGCACTAAAATGCCCTTTTTGAAAGTAATGCGCCATGCCCCTTTGTCCTCCTGGGAAAAACAATATATTGCAATGAGCACTGGCAAAATTATTACTTCCGGTATTCATAAGAAATGTTTTTAATACATGGACTTATTCCCATCTTTGTGAAGTGGCCTTTGGCCCCTCATTTTGTGAAAAAATTGAGTTGAGAACTGTTCTAAATTGTGAAAAAAATAGTTTTGTTAAATAGTTAAATTGTGAACATTTGAGTTACAAGCTTATCAAATGTTTGAAAAACTGCCATTCTCTAAGAAGGAAATAAAGCTCTGCAATATTTAACCAATGTTCATGCCTCACACTTTTCCAGACTTTGTGATGCAGAGACCATCGATGCTGTTGCTGAGACTGTATCCACCTCCTCAAGGTCTGGACTTAATGTGCCGCACATGATTGGTGATTCGGAAAAGCCTGTGCACCTATACGATTGGAAAACTTTTCTTGCCCAGTTGTTCATACCCTTGAAGAACATTTGAAAGTACCAACATTTTCTCATTGATGCTGGTAAACCAGGCTTGGTATTTTGTAAAACAAGTGAAAAATCTACAGTTGAAACTCACTGTTTGTTAAACTTTAAAGAGTGCTGACCTCTTACCATCAATGTCTAGCCAGTCTTGCCCAGCCTGAATTAAAGGACCTTGACTCAGTATCGCCTGACAATGGTACCTTTATGAGGAAATAGGGCAGTTTTTTTTAATCAGACCTCAGTAGACAAGCTACCTGTCCCAAGCCGAATAAAAAAACAACAAAACTGTCTGTGTAATTCAGAAGTTGCAAAAAACATGTGCCCTGTCCTATCTTTGTTTGTTTTAAGGTTGAAAATTGTATGATCCTGTTTGTCAAATAGCCTTAGATTATTTGTTTTCATTACCAAGTTATATGTTATTGTTTACCATAAAAACTGTTCATTGGTGAACTTTCCAGCAACAATTACTAGTGTGAAAATTGTAATATTAAATTGGCCTGTGGCATGGTTTTTTCTAAATTGAAACTTATGATGTGATCCTATTTATGTAAAATGTCATGTCTTGAAACATGTTTTATAAAAATTGTCAAAACATTTAGCCATATAAATAAACCACTATCCATGTGTGTTCATTTATTATGACAGGTGGTAATATATAAGTTTTGTTGAAGCTCATCATACCCATGATTGCGAAACCCATTTACATGTAAAATAAGAATGTTGGTTGCTATGGAAACATTATTTTGGCATTTACTTATGTGTTGATGGAATTAATTCTATTTATATGATAATGGTATTATGTTTATTTTAACTGATTTATAGAAGGTATCTTTTAATGCCTTAAAAATAATACATGTTCATCTTTAATTGTTCTGAATTTGAAGTACATGTTGTTATGCCCCCCTTCAAAGAAGAGGGGGTATATTGCTTTGCACATGTCGGTCTGTCGGTTGGTCTGTCGGTCGGTTGGTCCCTCCACCAGGTGGTTTCCGGATGATAACTCAAGAACGCTTGGGCCTAGGATCATGAAACTTCATAGGTACATTGATCATGACTCGCAGATGACCCCTATTGATTTTGAAGTCACTAGGTCAAAGGTAAAGGTCACGGTGACCGGAAATAGTAAAATGGTTTCCGAATAATAACTCAAGAACGCTTAGGCCTAGGATCATGAAACTTGATAATTAGATTGATCATGACTCGCAGGTGACCCCTAATGATTTTCAGGTCACTAGGTCAAAGGTCAAGGTCACAGTGACCAGAAATAGTAAAATGGTTTCCGGATGATAACTCAAGAACGCTTAGGCCTAGGATAATGAAACTTGATAGGTAGATTGATCATAACTCGCAGATGACCCCTATTGATTTTCAGGTCACTAGGTCAAAGCTCAAGGTCACGGTGACTCGAAATAGTAAAATGGTTTCCGGATGATAACTCAAAAACGCTTTTGCCAAGAATCATGAAACTTTGTAGGTAGATTGATAATGGCTGGCAGATGACCCCTATTGATTTTCAGGTCACTAGGTCAAAGGTCAAGGTCACGGTTACCCGAAATAGTAAAATGGTTTCCGGATGATAACTCAAGAACGCTTACGGCTAGGATCATGAAACTTCATAGGTACATTGATCATGACTGGCAGATGACCCCTATAGATTTTCAGCTCACTAGGTCAAAGGTCAAGGTCACAGTGACAAAAAACATATTCACACAATGGCTGTCACTACAACGGAGAGCCCATATGGGGGGCATGCATGTTTTACAAACAGCCCTTGTTATTATTTGTGTTAATTTATGGCGGTTTTACTATGTTGGTTTCGTAAACAAATTGTAGTTAAATTTTTTGGTCAAATAATGTTGTTCTTTGTCATGTTTGCTATATATGGGAAAGGATTTACTAATAAAATTAGGTGTTTTTGCTGTTCAAAACAGTAAAAATGGATATTTTATCTATTTGTTGCCATGGTTACCATGGTTACCATCAGCAAAATGTCTGTACATTAAAACTTTTACCAGCATATATGTATGGCACTATTAAATTACATATATGATGTTTACGTTGTGCAAAGTCTTAAAGGGATTGAAATCAATACACTGTAAAATATGTGGATCTTTTAAAAAAAAACGGCATGTTGCACTTTTACTCAACCTATTTTCTTAGATTCTTTGTGTTACTATGTATTAAATAAACACCATGTTGAAATAAAGATCATTGACTGTGAGCAGTTTAATCATATATTTGACAAAAACGTAAATATTTAGTTTTTTTCCTGATATTTAAACAATTTTAATGAAATTAATGAATTTTATGTAAATTCGTTACCATAGCAACCGCTGTATTTTAATGATTGCTTTTGTTCGCACATAAAATGTAAAAATCATGGTCAGTGTAGCTAATGCATTGAATCTATGTGTGAATGCTATACGGTAAATACATGTATACTGTATTTACAAAAGAGTTTGTTGTCAATGTCATTATATAGAAAACCATTATTTAGCTATAAGATCGTATAAAGGGTGCATGTGTTCAAAACTTAATATCTCAAAAACTATTATAGATAGAAAACTAAAATTTTGGATTTGTCATATGCTTGCATTCATCTTTAACAAAATGACAAAAAACGAAAATGTGATTTTTCCTCGTTTGTACTGATTTCTGTAGCCTATGACACACACATATATATATATATATATATATATATATATATATATATATATATATATATATATATATATATATATAATATAACTGTTTTCAAACTCTTAAATATGTATTTTAATTTTTGTTCACTTTTAAAAACTTGTAAGAATTAAAAAAAAAAATCTCGTGAAACTGTTTTTTATTGATGTTGTACATATGCAAGTATGTCATTTATGTTTTAGGGCGAGATTATTTCTAAAACTAGATGGGATTTTATTAAACTTAAGCTTTAAAAAAGCAAGGTGCCGTACTTCAATGCTTGCGGGAGTGTTTGCATCTATCTTGAAAGAAGTGCTTACCACTCATTCACTGCGCAAAATCACACAGACGAGAAATGTCGCCTTTGGACACAATACTCTTTGCATATCTTTCTCACTGTTATAGAAGTCAGATTTATGATGTCGACCCACATCATAAGCTTATTGCTTAATATATGAGTGTACCTGTCGCTTTATTTGTGAGACTAACACAAAATAAACAACAACATACTTATTATCACGAATGAAGTGTTATCAACAAGCATATTAAATCATCTACCAAAACCATAGTTAAATAAAATATTATATAATCAAATACTTTTCACCTAAAATTAAATGCATTATTTCGTTTATTTTCATTGCATTTAATTCATTTTCATCTTTTTAGAGTACATATATTCAATCATTATGGAAGGTGGCATTAAACATATAGACAGCAGCTGCTTATTTCATGTAAATGAATCAGTTTCCAAATGAACATGATTATAAAATAACAACCCGATTATTAAACTGCATGTACATCCGAATTGATTAAAGTCAAGTTTTTGTGTGTTCAAGCTCATAAACAAAATAACACATTCAGTATGTTCATGAAATCCCTAATCTTCTCACCCTTGTTACTGTGCACTCAACACATGGAATATTAGACAAACTCTTATGAGATTGCATATATTCGGATAAGTTTCTACCACGCGTTTGTTAGTTAAAAAACATTCTCGGCTATGGTACTAAATGTCAATGAGTTCAATTAGTCAAAGATGTAGAACGAAAAGAAGACTCCACTCTGCCAGTACGCCTTTTGTGGAGAAACAATAACAAGCAGACATCAAATAAAATGCAAACCATATCCTACACTTTCGCTATTTATAATATGGTCTTCAAAAAATTATCAGAGACAAATGACAAGACTTAAATTCTGCTTTTCGCTTATTTGCATTTGTTCCAAAGTGTCAGCATAATGTGCAAAATAATTATGGTAATACACAACATGGTGTGCCAAATGATTGTTTAGGCGAGGATTACAAATAATAGGTATGAGTTCAAGTGTACAACACACTATTTTGTAATTAAAATATTGCAAAGTGTGCTACTGGCACTGCATAATGCCTATTTATAATTAAGCAAAAATTAACATTCATTTATATTATAAACACGAAATTTTATACTAAAATAACTTAGTAGATATTGCTTAATTTGCAATGTATTACTCAAAGTCATCAGCACACATCAAAATGGTCTCTAAACGTAGTGTGCTTTTTTATTGTGGCATACATTTTAATAACTAATAGAAGTACAGAAAAATGTCTATAGCTGCGTGGGAACCATCATTGTTAGTATCAACAATTCATTTGACGTGCCTGATATTTGCAAATTGTTAATTTCACTATTCTTTCGCATTGTTTTCACATCTAATATTTTTTAAGCTGTATATTCATTTTGCTTACAGACAAACAAAGTCTCTTCACAATAATTGCAGTTTCTTTACAGTCCACTAACGTTGAACATTACAGAGTCACAATTGCTAATATTTCAGTCCCGGTCAAGCTTGATAGGTCCAGAATTGCTTCGTTGTTGAGTATTAAACACGCAGTCAGTTTTGCTCAGCATAATGCTGCATGGAATGAGTGAAGCTCAGCATTTGACCGAGTAGCTTCTTAAAGAAAATCAAAAAGAATCCATAAGATGTACAGATTAATTAGTCTATTTCCAATCTTTATGTAAGCACATTTTGATTTTTTACAGTTTGAAACAGTTTGGTACGAAAATTATCGAGTACGAGTCGGAGATGCAATATTGTTTACAATCACAACGTAACTTAATACACGACAAAAGAAAGGGTCTTTAGAATAATCATGTATAATATACTCAAGAAATAACTCCAAAACTTAAAATAAAATGATAACTTTTTTGTTTAATTAGTTTGACTGAATAACACTGACGTTAAATTTAAAATCGGTGAAAAATTTCTTTGTGACGAAAACAGTTTCCATTTTATCAAAGGTAATCTTTAGCAATATAATTATAGATTGATGTTTTATGTAACCAAACGCAATATTTCAATTGAATAATTACTTACCAGTCGAGTGTATTCCATTTATTTATTTGATTTCAACAATGTTAACATCCACCAGAAAGTCGGTTTCAATTTTCACTTCTTAATGACGTATTAACGAAAGCAGTGACATCACACAGACGTACAGTTGTCGACGAAAGAAACGCGGCCGTTTATGTTGTGAATAAATCAAACTTTTAAAACAATTGTTTATTTATTTAAATGGATAATATTAACTATAGAATATTGGATTCATTGAAGAAGTAAATTCGAGACTAATCTTATTCGATAATGTGCACCGGAAGTACGCAAAACAATTTAGACGGGTTATCTTTTCTAAGATTGTGCTCACACCATTTAGTGCATGTGCAATTTGCGATGCATTATGGGAAACAGGAGGCGTTACACAAGGAGGCACCCAGACGATTTTTTTTTCGGAGAAAATAATATAATGCAAGGAGATAGAGTACCATTCGCTACAAAATAATGAATTTCTTGTCGTATCTTGCCTGAGGTATGCAAATACATTCAATATGGCATTTGTCGGTGTGTCTATGTTGCTACATCGGTCAAGAAAACTGCCCATGCATCGCGAAAATAGATGACGCGGATAGAATTTATTTGACTCTGTTAGGTATGTGACTTATGTCTTTAGTTATGTCAAAAATTCTATATGTATGAGCGGTTAACGCCCTTCGTGCTTTTGCTCGTATAAACTGCATCTCCGATATCGGCTGCTTTCTACTTACGGTCTGACGCCATTTCGATTGTTATGAAGAGTATTGCGTATCGGTGTATTCACGGTTAGCTCCCTTTTAGACTACTTAACTAAACTTGAGATCTTTCATTGGTGTCATGCATAAGAGTAATTGTTAGTTAAACAAAATACAACCACGTTTACCTTTTATTTCACGATGTTGTGTATGTATTATGTATATTTATAAAAAGATATATGCGCATTATAAAAAAGTGATTTCATAGAGTCCTGCAGAGCCTCAGATAAGGATTTGTGAAATTAGTAACGGTACTGCCACTGACAGAAAGAAAAGGAGTAACGCTTAAAATCAATTAGTACCTGTACTACCATATCCAAAAATACAGGTAGTACTGTACTACCCGTGTTCTTGGATATTGAAGGGTGTATAACTGACTTTACAGAAACATTTGCAGGTTTCCATTCTGAATTATGATGCTAATACAACTACACATTACAACTCATGACTAATACTATGTTTATTGACAAGAAAACACAAGCCAACTAGTAAGCTAAGTAAATGAACACTTATTTCACTGTCTCATCCGTTTCCCATCGTGTTTTCTAACGTTTTACGCCACCCATACAATCAAATCGTTTTATAACGGGGCGACAATGTCTTTTTCTGGGTTTACAGATTTAATGTCAGGATGGTTAGAAGACACCGTATGTAGTCATTATATGACAGCAAAGTGTAGTTTTGAGCCGCTTTCGGTTAAGCCGGCATTCATTTGCGCGCAGACATATCGTTTTTGACGGATTTACAAGTTACAGTAAATCACGCGACAGAATAGACAATAATATATGAACCCAGTCTTCAACTTTTCGGTAATTTAAATTAACGAAAAGCGCTGTTAGGTTAGAGACCAACAAATCACGCCGCGCTGACGCAGACGTATCGGTACGGCCAGATTTTTTTCGTAAATGCGTAAAATGGATATTAATGTCGTAATTGTACGTCCAGTTTATAAAAATAAATGCGTAAATCTTCATGAAAAAGGCGTATTTACGGCTGTACGGCCCTTATCTGGAGCTCTGGTCCTGTCTCTCAGTTTACTCTGGTATTCCATACATCCTTGCATCCCATTTTCTCGAACATCATAGCAGTGCCTTCCCCAGGCCATTTAAGCGCCCCTTGCCGGGGCGCTTGAATTTCGAAATCAGAGTCCCCGGGGCGCTTGAAATTTTCCGATCAGTGTATTTTTCAGTAAAAGAAAGTGGAGATTGTCCAAAAAAATCAAGGTTTCCCTATCAGTGTATCAATATTCCCTGTTTTAAAAGAGCACTCGGTACCTACTTTCACAAGTAATCGCTATAAACACCACATGGGGTAATGGATAATCCACTGATAAGAGAATAGCATGACGCGCGTATCGATTATTCTAACATTAAACGGTCATTTAAATGCTGACAAGGATGTATCTGGTAACTTTCCAGTCGTCAAACTGTGAAGTTCATCGTCCAATCGGTTACGCGAATGCTTATGGGGGCGGGGTTAACTATCGACCATTATTTTTGATTGACGTCGGGCATGAAATAAGAGTTTATCGCAGCTTGATTAGCAAATAGTTCTACCATTTGAGTAATATAAAACCGGTAATTAGTACAGTGCACAACATTAAAGACGGTTTCGGGCATCATCATCACACCTTTTTACTGTAAACAAGTGTTACCTATGACTCATAATTAATACGAGAAATTAATTGCAAGTGGTAAACAATTAATTATTATAGCGGTTACAATTATGTGATAACAATTTATTTAATTCCAGAACATGTATATTTCAACATGTCCATTTATAGAACTGATTCACCTCGTTTTTTTGACATTTATTCGACACGTTATGCGCTTTAACAAATTTTCGTTGAATTAATTACGCACACTTGTAAATGTTTCGTCCGATAATCGATAGTTAGAAGACTGATGATGGCAACCGGCCGTGATCCTCGTGGACAACGTGAATTTCATGCATAATTCCGTCAAAACATTTATTCGACTCGTAAAGTGTGTAAACAAATTATCGTTGAATTTATTACGCAACGGTTAATATTTGTTGAAATCTCAAATGGGAATAATTAAATTTGTAATCCGAAACCCATTACCGTAAGTCGATGTTAACGCGTTTTTAATCCGAAACACACTTCCGAATGTAAATGTTACCGCAACGTTAAATATTTTTGCTTCAAATAAGCAGTGCAAATTTATTTTGTGTCGAATCTTTTTCTCAATTAAAAAGAGCGCGAAAATTATGCAGCATGTACAACGTCGCGTCTATTGCATACAAATGACGTGTATTGAGCGTTTTAACAAGCACACAACAGGTCAGGGGATTGACGCATATTCAGAGGCAATATTTCATCAAATCTATAAATAGTCACTTAAAAAATGGCAAGGTTTGTGTTAAAGAAATAACTGAAAGCTTTTATCGTAAATATTTACCAGAAAGAGATTGATAAAAACGGAATAAACGGGATTATCGGGTAATAAATAGAAACTTGAAAAATAGTAAGTATACAGTTATAGAGTCGGGTTGAAACGGATGTATTGGGGAATCGTTCGAGTCGGGATTTTACTATTTGTGCGGAAAAGTTTTAAAACAATTAAACAATAAAAAAAAATATTTTTAAATGACTGGGGGATTTTTTTGAAGAGTCATAGTGCACCAAATGACGTCTTTTGACGCTGTTTTTCTTTGAGTTATAACGCACCACAGAACGTGAATTGACACGTTAAATTAAAAAAAAAATCAACGTCGGGAGGGGACACCCCTCCCGAACCCACCCCCGGGGCGCCTGAACAAATTCCTGGGGAAGGCACTGCATAGTAAGCATTTTCCATTAGACTTCATATTGTCTTCTCTTCAGCTTAAATTTGGTGATGGTGGGCAACGGAAAATAAAAATATATTTATTAGAAACAACAATAGAACATGGCAAAGAATAAAGCAACATTTTATTTTAATTGACTGGTTTGAAATTTTAGCGAGTATTTGTATTCGTAGTAGCATGCCCATTAATGTAAACACGTCATCTAGCAAGCGCACCGCATATTGACGTCATTTTACGATGAAATGCTTCCATTCCGTAAAAATAGCTATCGAAAATAGTGAAATTGTCTAACAATCCTAAACACAACTTAGGGAAATTTGTAAGATTTTGTAAATTACTTCATATTTTGTTATAAAAGAGATCTTACTAACACGAAGATAGACCATTCGTGGGATACATTTGTATTAAATACCGTGGGAAAAAAAACGTGTAAACAATGGACACGGAACTTAGAAGTCACTTGGCAGATATTTGTCATGTTTCGGATTACACCGATACGTCGTACCCACCGATACGTATATAATTTAAAAGCATCAGCTGTTACCAATTGGCAGTAAACGAATGTTTATAAACATATCTTTGTTTTACCACGTGGAGATTCCATGTAATACTATGACTAAACATTCAGGCTCGAATTAGATGCTTTTCGTTTCTTTACAGTTACATTATGATCACATCCCTTAGTTTAACATTTGTAAGTTAACCATTGGGAGATGTTACTTGTAATTCACAAAGTTAGTTAATGTTCTTGTTAGAAGTGATTTATTAAGCATTTGTTAGAGCATGTGATATTTAAGGAACGTGTCTTGTAAAATCCTGTATATAAACTCGTCTCGTTTCTGTGGCAGTGATGGGGAAATTCATGATCGGTAATCTCCATAGAGTACGGAGGGCATTCGGTAATCTTTATCAATTACGAAGGAAATTCGGAAACTTCGGTTAATTTGCGACTCGTGACTTTCCGATTCGTTTACTACGCGGCGCTCGATTCGCCAGTATATAAAGGCTGGCAAATTGGCAAGTTGATAACTACCGTAACCTCGTGAAGAGGCCAGTAGGACCTGTAAATAAACTCTGAAACACACACGCAAGTTGATAACTCGTCTAACTACCAGTGCACATTAAGGTCTCATTGGCCACCGTGCACTGGTCTATTTGGATCTAAATTATTTCTTTGGCGAATACCCGGGAAGCCGGGGAAAATTTGACCTACTTTGGCTCTAAATTAATCTTTCTCCCCTGAAAGGTCACAGGGGCAGGTCGGGCTACTATAACTTCGTGAAGAGGCCAGTAGGACCTGTAAATAAACTCTGAAATACACACACACGCAAGTTGATAACTTCGGCTAGTGCAGTGGTTGGTAGACTCGCTTCTCACTTAGGCGACCCGGGTTCAATTCCCGTTTTCGGCAGCATGTGAGTTTGGTTGGTGGTTTCAGGTGGGGTTCCGAAAACGGACATAACAAATATGCCGATTCGTATAAAATAGAAACATAATTTAAAATTTCCCAAAACGACTTGTACTAACAATAATGGTGAGCCGTGTACAAACACGACACACGAGAGACGAACACCTTAATTGCAAATGAAGTTTTAAATAACGTTTTATAAGATAAACACTTTTTTGTTGTTCTCTTTTTTATGTGTTGAAAATAAGTAATATTGTTAAATATTAACAACATTAAGATATGTTTTTGTGTTCTCTTCTAATGCCGCTTCTGACATTTGGCCACGACAAGGATTTTAAATGTGATGCTTGATTTTGATATGTGTATGTACATGTAGTTTATTTCATCGCGTATCAAAAAGTTGCAGGTTGGATGAAAATATTGTCGCCGAGTAAGTGCATTTCTATTTAATTGAAATAATAACATAAAATATTATTGTTATTTTATTGCAATTGCAGTTTAACGGGAGACTTTATTCCATGATCAGGTGTAGACTTCCAAATACACAATTTGCATCGACATGGTTTTATTTCAGAATTGCTTGGATAAAGCTGTTACGTGCAGAACAATTACGTTACTATGTTTATTTTCGTGACGTCATTTAATGTGTAGTGTGTTGTTTTTTCTTGCAAATCTGCTCGGCACGAAATACTTGCCTTTTTTATCCTGCTAAATAAACTCTAACTTAGCATTGTTTACGTTTTCAAAAGCGACATTCTTGATAGTTTCTTTTGTAAACACTTTTGACTTAATAGTATGACAAGTAATATCGGTACCGGTATTTGAAAAGGAACAATTAGAATATATGTAAATGCAAATCATTTTTATGAACTAGCTTATTGCATGCATATCTGTGAAATTTTAATATTTGTTCTGTACCTATTAACCTGAAATTCCTTAAGTCATGTTTGTATATAGTGTCATCAATCAAAAGTTGTGTACAGTGAATTTCCACCATGAAATTATATTCTTATTGCGATAGGTATTTGATATTCCAACAATATTCACTTAATATGATAAAACAGGGTTTATCAAAATATAATATTACTTACAAAATTTGCTTGTTCTTTCCGTTTACACACTTCCAAAGTCAAATGTTTAGGTTAATTTCTAAATAGTATTTATGCGGTTCAATAAAGTAGTGCCCATAGCTGGCTCTTTTTCTTGCGGGTTCCCGCTAAGCTCTATAAGTGCATCAGCGATGTTATAAGCGACTTATTTAGGTATCAGTACTTATGGCGTTGTACATAATTATTCATAACTGATGTTAACATAAAACAAAAGTTTCCTAGATGCAGTGTACGTATAGAACTACATTACATGTGATTGCTGTTTACGAAAGCGTAGGTTATTTAAATGATTTGAGTGTCAACACATCAAAAAATTATAAAATTGGTTGAAACTAAACCACTCGTACATTATAGTTATTTTACTCATTCTCATGCGTAGTGTTTTTATACTTATTTCATCATTTGTAATAAACATAACAAAAGGTGCGGTAAAATATACAAATAGCACAGATCACTGCGAACTCATCGGAATACAGTTACCTCAACGTCAGACTTAAAGCGTTTTAAGAATCAGAGTTTGGTTTCGTTCAATTAATGTTTTGGGCTGATTGGTCGATCATAATACAATTACGTGACTTGATTGCTTCATGTTATTATGTACACGTCAAAATTGCGCTTGCAATCATAGTTCACGCTTCAAGGAAGATTGGCATAGAGATGGCTAAAGCGTTATCTGATGTTATGTTCTATGATACATAAGTCATGAATGCAATCGCTTGCGTTTTAATTTTTCATATTACGCTTAATTATTTGCTCTTGTTTTGTGTATTCTTAATAGCAGGGTAGTTCATTTATTCAATAATATATCATTTTAGAACGCATGATATAATAATAGTATTAAAGTAGTCATAGGAATGTAGGTTTTTGACGAATTAAACCCAGTATAAATATGCTTTTAAATGTATACTTAACATAACAAGAGCACCGCATAACGGGTGCCACGCTCGGCTGCGAAAGCTCGTCAGACATTACTTTTTTTAGAGGTAACACTGACCTTGACCTTTGACCTAGTGACCCAAAATGGATGTGGCGTGTAGAACTCATCAAGGTGCATCTACATATGAAGTTTCATAGTTGTAGGTGGAAGCACTTTGATTTTAGAGGCAATGTTAAGGTTTTTGTTAACGTTTTATATTAGAGGTCACAGTGACCTTGACCTTTGACCTAGTGACCCAAAAATGGGTGTGGCATGTAGAACTCATCAAGGTGCAACTACATATGAAGTTTCAAAGTTGTAGGTGGAAGCACCTTGATTTTAGAGCCTATGTTAAAGTTTGATATTAGAGGTCACAGTGACCTTGACCTTTGACCTAGTGACCCAAAAATGGGCGTGGCGTGTAGAACTCATCAAGGTGAATCTACATATGAAGTTTCAAAGTTGTAGGTGGAAGCACTTTGATTTTAGAGCCAATGTTAAGGTTTTAGCACGACGCCTACGGCGGAAGTCGGACGGCGGACGAGCTGGCTATGACAATAGCTCGGGTTTTCTCCGAAAACAGCCTCGCTAAAATGAGTCAAAACGTTAAACAGTGCTATTATATATTTTTATTTATTTACATATATACAGCTATAATGATCCTGTAATTTGTCAATTACTTCGCTCACACAACTATTAGAAGGTATTCAAAACCATATGCAATTATGGTAAGACCATAAAATACAATAAAAACAACACATATATCAAAGGAAGCAATACTTTACGAGCTGTGCTTTCACTACTTAACGGTATAGATGTTGAGTTGCTTTCACTACTTAACGGTATAGATGGAGAGTTGCTTTCACTACTTAACGGTATAGATGTTGAGTTGCTTTCACTACTTAACGGTATAGATGTTGAGTTGCTTTCACTACTTAACGGTATAGATGTTGAGTTATGTTGTGACAGAAACAGGCTATCGGACATGGATGCATCAAATAATGAAGAACACGTATAATTGCCAAATCTGAAAGTGTCAATATTCATGATGAAAAGCATTGCGCCGTCATCCGTTAGAGTTATTTTATATTTGTCTTTCAGTTTTTCCTCGTACACATTGCAATTGTAGAATGCTGTGCATTCCCCAATAGCTGTCTGAACATTCTTTATATTTGTGTACTTGAATCGCAAACCTCCCTTGGCAATACATGTAAGCGTAACGTTATTTCCTACCGGGGCCTCCAATGGACCTTGTATTTTGATGGAGCAGACTGAAATATTTAAAAAAGTTTAGTGAATAAAACGTTGAATCAAAGCAGATACTTATTTCCATACAAATATAATGTTCATGTACACGTTTTCATATCAACTTATAGCTAAGCGGAGTTCTGAACGAAGTTAGTATACATCGGATGGATTGCAGCCGCTTGCATCAAAATTAATTAAATAGTTGGAAAAAAAAGAACAAAGCTAAAAGATTACCTGTTAGTAAAAACGCTAACCCCATTATTGAAACAAGTGGTAGCCATGTCTGGAAATATGACAATAGTTCTAAATACAGTTATTGATCACGTGCCATTTCTAACCATATTTTAACACAATCTCTCGTGTTTATGATGAGAAACGACAAGATAGAGGAGTTGTTTTTACAAAAAAGTAATGAAACAGCAATATCTACAGAGAAATACATTTACCGCTTGAGTCCATGTTACGTTAAGTTTGCTTATCACTTCAACCATGTTGATGTCATATAAGATGTCACGCCTGATTGTGTGCCTGAAAATAGAGCAAAAAACGGAATTGTTTGTGTTTTTCATGTTATTTTTTACTTTCTAACCGCCGTTTTGCTAATATAATGGACATTTATGGATAAACAAATATGCTTAACAACTGCTATTACGCATTTAAATATGGAGTTACTTGTTTGTTGTTGTTGTTTTGTTTAAATTTACTTTTTTCGCTTGTATATTATAGGGTAACACATATATTATAAGAATTCACTTGCAAAGTCCAACAAACAATAGACACTGCATACACTATTTTAGTTTGATTAGCGAGTGGAACAGACTTACGCAACACAATCCCGAGTGAGTATATTATAGTTTATTTAACTTTTGGAGGCTTTCTTCCCATACAACAGTGGGAAACAGTTGCATGCAAGGTACATGATAATCAGGTTACATGTCACACAGTATATATTCGATCAATTTAGTCTTATAGCAGAACAGAACAGAATTTTTATTTTGACTTAAGCATAACAAGCTTATCGTCATATACAAATACATGATAATGTTACAGACATGCGTGATGAATATAAATATTAACATTGTATAAATTACATTCATCAATTCATAAATCACTCATCACTGGAGAGTGAGAGTGCTCTAATTGCAAGTTATAATGTGACATGGAATACATATAAAAACATAACCACATTTGATACATCCATGGTTAACAAACAACGTGTACCTAGCAAAGTACACTCAATTGTTAGTATAAGCTATAGTTCTTCTTAACAATCATGTGATAATAAACAAAGTGTTATCTCTTTTTTTGAAACATGATATACAATAGATGGCTAACTTTCTAAGTGTCGTTTTCTTACTACTATTAAGGAGTTTAATAAATTTGAACATACTAGGTCGCTTGTAATAGAATTCTTGGATATATTTGATTCTTTCTTCTAGGTATAACGGACATATTAGTATGAAATGGTACTCATCTTCGATATCGTTACAGCTACACAAGGGGCATATTCTTTCGTTCCTGTCAATATTATGATGTCTGCCTGTTTCAATTAACAATTTATGAGATGAGAGACGCATTTTGGCAATAATCCTTCTATGTTTTTTGTTTTCAATTAAATCTAAATATGATGACCTTTCGAATGTAGGTTTCAATTCTTTATACAAATATAACGATGTTGACGAATCAATGTTAGTCCTCCATTCAGCTACATATTGATCTCGCAATCTTATTTTTAATAAAGGGATGAATTTGTCGATATTAATAGATTCTGGGAATAACCATACATCTCCAAATCCTGAATGGTTAAGTATATCGCGAACTTTTGATGACCAATTCACTGTATTATTTCTTTGAACAATTTCCGATCTTTGCATATTTATAACAGTGTGTAAAATACAGTTACTTTGTTTTGTTTGATATAGTTTTAGAAAGTATTTAACAATTCTTAAATAGCGTCCAATGATTAGAGGGAAACGACCGACTTCCGCATACAATGACAATGAATTAGTTGACATCTTTACATTTAATAATCTTTTACAGAATTTTCTGTGAACACGTTCAATATTATCGGCAGTTATAAACCCCCATACTTCACAATTATAATTCAAAATTGACGCAACATATGAATCGAATAACTTGAACATGATATTTATTGGGACTACCATCTCTTTTGTTATAGAAAACAATCTATTCATTGCTCTTGACGCTTTACCATATAAGGTGTTTGTGGCTGGTATGTATGATCCGCCACTAGATAAGACGATACCTAAATAGTTAAAGTTACTAACTATTTCTTATAACAACACGTTATTTACAGTTACCTAAAGATTGCATTTCACTTTTGCAGGTGCATTAACTACTGTTATCACATAAGCGTGGGATTAGCTTCCTAAGGATCTAGTGCGACAGCGATGGGACCTGTAAACTTTCGTTATAAATAAATGGTACGAAGAGCTTACAGCCAACACGATATATCGTCCTGATAATACTCTTTTGTTTGCAATATACCAGATTCGTTTTGCTAATGTGTGTATAAAAGTTCATGTTTTCCAACACAGGGCCACACAGGCGGTAAACTGTAAATTAGTGTTCTAATGATATAATCCAACAAGTTCATACATTGTACAGACGGAATTATCTAAAAATATTTGTTTCATCTTATTATATCACTAACGTGTTACAACGTATGGACAATATACAATCGTATTCAATCTGCTGTTGTTCTCATTTTTATTTTATGTTATATGTCGTAATGTATTTATTGTATTGAATTGTATAGGCTTATTTGTCTTAAATAAAAGACTAGCGGGTGTTCATTAGAATTTATCGTGTGAAAATGTTTCTCGAGTTAAATTATAGTGTTATAATTGGCTGCACATATTCAAGGTAAAAGACAAAATCCCAGTATATCAAATTATACAAAATAACGCGTTTATTTTATAAATGTTTCTTGAGTTCTGTTAATCAATTACTCGTTAGTTCAGATCATGTTAACACTTATTTTGATGTCTTTCTATAACATATGTTACGCGATTTTGATTTATGCAAATAATATACATGTACAATCAATAATGTGCGCACTAAAATGCACATAAAACGTAACTTCTTATTTTGCACCCGACGTTCTATTTTCATTTTCACTATAAACAGTTTTTCATTCCATGTAAAACGTTAAATTGTGAAATAATCATCTCAGCATTATTTCATATTGAAGAATACTCTTAATAATTTAAATGATTGTCAATTTTATATGGCCATTAAAATTAAATAAAGTAGAGGATCTAAAACTTAGCTGAAATAATACCTGATAACAAAACCCCGTTTAAAAGGCCTTATAATCATTTATTGTTTTATCAAATGTTTAAACCAGTATTGTAGATAAGTGAGATACAATCTAAAGCTACGGCATTGTCAAAATTATAATTGGTAACATATGACACGTAAATCGTGAATGAACATTAATGACACAAGACACTGTGACTTAACACTTGAGAACTAATCATGCTAGATTTCAATAACAAACTATGATATCACCTGTAATTCGTGTTTATGTAACCAAAAGGAGGAATATATTAATCGCAACAACAACAACAACAACATTTATTAGCTCATAAGCATACAATTGCTTTTAAGTCAAATGCATTAAACATAATACACAAGTATAATGACATGGATGATAATTATTATGAAATTAAGTAATAATTATAAAAAGTATGTAATGGAAGGAGTTAAAAAATATTTTACTGATTCATAAATTCACTCTTTCCTTCCGTCCGTCTGTCTGTCCCGCTTCTTGTGCGAGGATATGCTGTGAGTTATTGCCATATTTATATTATTTATTTGTATCGCCCGTTTTTTTGTGTGGAAAATAAATATGATTTCATTCAATGTTTTGAAATGAATCTTCATAGAATGCTATATAACTAAAAAACTATATCGTGTACCGTAAATTTATAAGCATCGTTAATTCCAACCATAAATTAATAACTGTTGAAGGGATAACGATAAAAATACTGTTGTATCGTTGTGCAAAAATTATCTGGTAAATTATTGAATGGATTTAAATGACAATTCATATATTGATACGGGCTTTCTGAATAGGTTCATAGTTAAAATACCACGTCTCTTTCTTGTCTTAAACATAGAATAGAACTAACCCTTTGTATTGTCTTTTACACCGTATAACTCCACACACTTGCAGATATTGATATGCAATCTTAAATATTTAAAGAAGAAATTGTGTATAAGTGAAGAGTGAAAACATTTAACTATAACGTCACTGTTTTTAGAATTATTTTGCCCTTGGTATTGTGTTGTACAATGCCCAACGCTTCAGTCTAATTGTGGTTTGCAGATCATAACTCAAACAGTAATGAACGGATCAAACGAAACATCATATAAGGATAGAAGCCTTGCGATGAGTTTTGGAATGCAAAATCCATAACTGTTTCTTTCATGTATTGAGTAAGTGTTACGTGTGTCATTCTCTTGTACAAAGTATAAATATTTTTGTTAACATAACCGTTATGAAAAAGAACATTCATCAATCAATATCGGACACTACACTTTTGTTTTTCAATGAATATATATGAAGCATGTCTATTTTCCTAAACTTTGAAGGTCAATAACATACTTGTGTCAAGGTTACACTTCTGGGCAACCCGCAATTACAGCAACATTACTTGTTTCAAATAAAGTAACTTTACGACCGATGTATGTGTGTGTTGTTTTTATTACTAGTCGTTTTGTTTTGTTGCTGCGTACAAGAATGCACATCAAAACAACGCATGATATTACCGTAAAACGTTATTCCTTATATATGCACAGCCACTTGATTTATTAACATAAATGTAGTGGTTTTTTTCAAGCTTGTGTCTTTATGTATATACTATAAACGTTATACTAGGCAGTATCATATACTCATAAATGTAGAATTAATTTATGAGATAATACTTGGCATTTACAGATACATGTAGTTGATTATTTAACAGTTTTCATCTTATAACTTATTATAATAAACAAACAGGACAACTATTAAGATTCTTGGACAATATTAACATACTAATAAAAGTAACAATACCAATGCCCGATTCGGTTAGTCCATTTCGTGTTTGCAGAAAGCTCTCAACCAGCTGTGTCTATTTATAAACATAAACTACATTGGATATTTGGTCGTGCATAAGAGTAGTTCAACTTTAAGTATAACAATGACGTTTGTATCGGACATATATAGGACGCACTACTCAATAAAAAATGTGTATACTGAGGATACCGCGTATCTGTGTATTAAGCCTTTGTCTTCAAGTATTCTTTTTATCGTAATAAATCAAAGAAAACACATCGGTTCGTTGCTATTTTATCCATTTATTGAAGAAATTAAGTTCCATTATGATCTGATGGGACTTTTTTTATCTTTATATCGGGTGGGTTATGCTTACGATCGGACGCCATTTTTTTAAAGAGTACTGCGCATCGGTGTATTAACGGTTAGCCGCGTTGTAGATTAAGTTCGGACCTGTCATTGGTGTATATATGAGCAAATGTTAGATAAATAAAATACATACAATTTTACCTTTTATTTCAGTGGTATGCTTTTTTATGTTTAATATATATAATATGTGAATTTTATTAAAGCATAACTAAATAAACTAAACATGACATATTTCAAAAACCATAACAACATAGAGATAATTTTGAACTTTCTAGTCCTCTAGTGTCCATATAGTTTTTACAATTTCACATCGACTTCTCTTAAGATTAAATTTGACGATAGTGGGCAACTGATAAAAAACAACATAAATTGGAAACGACCATGAAAAATATACGAGAAAAAAGCAACATTTTATATCAATTGAATGGTAAAAAGTTTGAGCGAGTAATAGTAATCGTAGTTGCATACCTATATATGTAAAAATACAGCACCGTCTAACACGCGCATCACAATTTGACGTCATTTTACTATGGCATGTTTCTATTCGGTAAAATAACAATCGAAAAACGTGAAATACTTTCTCAAACCTTTACAAAACATAATGCAACAGTGCATGATTTTGACATTGACAACGTATTTTGTTATAAACGAGAACATACTTACCCGTGTAGACAGGCCATTTAATGGTTATTTTTTTTTGTTTTTAATAAAGTGGGGAAAAACTTTTTAGCATTCGTCACCGGAACTAAGAAGTTTTGGGGCAGATAATCGGAATGTTTTGGATTACATCGATACGTCCTTCCCACCGATACGCAGTACTCGCAGTATACCGTATTAAATTAATTTCATTAAAAACACTAATCTGGAGGTAAAATTAAGCTGCGTTAAAAGGCGCATACTGTTACAGCAACTATTATTTCAAAGTGCATCGATGAGTAAAATGAGTCATGGTTTTTGAACCGATATATAAGTGGGCTTTTTAATAGTTCAGCGTAATAAGTGTAAATCTGTCAAACTTTCCACGTGTGCGTGGATATTGTTACTCGCTAATCGTTAGATTATAACATTGAAATCACGGTCTGGTATAATAAACTAAACGGTATGATACTATGCCACTAAACCCATTATAGGTATGCCTTAACATATCGAATCTACAATATTTCACATAGCACAGCATACTCTCTAATTAACAGTAAAAAATTTACTTTATTTAACGCGATGCGCTGCATTACGTATAATATGCCTGTTTACCAAAATACTAAATCGTGTTAAGCAATTATTTAACTAATCGATTATTGATTAATATCAGCTGTAAAATGTTTAAAATGATCAAGTCTATATATCAGAATGTAAAATCATGTGTTAAAAACCATAAAGATATGTCTTATTCTGAGCTATTTGGTGTTACGTTAGGAGTAAAACAGGGTGAACCATTATCACATTTATTATTTATTTTATTCATTAATGATATAAATGATTGTATTAATATTAATAATTTAACCGAAAAAGATATCCGTTTATTATCTATTTATATGTTATTATTTGCTGATGATATTGCATTATTTACTACAAATCAAAAGTCTACAATTACAATAAAATTATATTTATCAATACTCCTGTAAATGGGGATTAAAAATAAATGTAAACAAAACTAAAATTTTCATATTTGAAAAAAGGAAAAGTACATGTTTGTATAGTTGGACTATTAATCAACAGGCTCTCGAAATTGTTGATGAATTCTGCTACTTGGGCCTTAAACTTCACTACACTGGTAATATATCTAAAGCTATTAAGGCAAATAATGAACAAGCCTTAAAAGCTTACAATCATTTATTGTCAATTTTTAGTAAAGTGAAGCTTAGCACTAAAACAAAACTCTCTCTATTTGACTCCCTAGTTGTTCCAATTATTCTATATGGATCTGAAATATGGGGAATTTACAACATTAAAGAAGTAGATAAACTTAATTTCAAATTTTGTAAAACTATTCTTGGTGTACGCTCACAGACTTCTAATGCTGCTGTTTTGGGTGAATTAGGCAGATTTCCTCTTTCTATAATATGTAAACAACGTGCACTCAGTTATTGGGTTAAAATTAAGCAAAACCCGAACTCTTTGATGCACACGGTTTATAACGAACCATGTAATATTTACAATGAGAATAATAATAATAACACAAATATGTGGTGTGCATTTGTAAAACAACAATTAGATCAACTAGGGCATGGTATATTTTACAATAACTTTAATGACAACTGTAATTATTCTTATGAAATTAATCAAAGAATAAAAGATCAGTTTATACAAAATTGGCATGATACAATTAATAGCCAACCGAAATTAGAATACTACAAAATGTTTAAGACTGAATTCGCATATGAAAAATATTTAGATTGCATTAATAATAGAAATAATAAACAACAGTTATCCAGATTTAGACTTAGCGCCCATAAATTAGAAATAGAGACTGGTAGATATAATAACATACCCAGAGTTGAACGTAAATGTAAACTATGTAACGCAAACACTGTTGAATCGGAATATCACTTTTTTCTTACTTGCTCCATCTATAAAGATCTACGAACAAAATATTGTATTCGTTCTAACTGGCCAAACTTAGTCAAATTTAAAAATATACTATCTTGTCAAAATACTACAGTAATTAACAATGTTGCAAGATTCATTACTGAGGCAATGCAACTCCGTGATGAAAAATTAGAAGTATTTGCTGCTTCTTAAATTAATGGTGTATGGAATCGTTAATATATTGTTTATTTACTACTTGTTTCTTCTAACATAATTGTCAATACATTTACTTTTGTAAATGATGTTTGAACACTTTACATAGTTATCTATGTGTACAATTATGTATGTTCTTTGTATTGTACTGATGTACTTCGACCATAATTTGTTAACTTGAATATGTAAATGGTCAAAGGCATTTTGCCGATGATCCAATAAAAAAACTTGAACTCTCTTTTGTTGCAGTTTGATTTTAATCGCCTTTTGTACTAGGGACAACCCTTTCCGCTTTTCAGTTAGAAAAAAGCGAAGTATAATATTATTAACCCATTTATGCCTAGCGTCTAGATAAAAGGCCTTGGCAAACAACATGATGCGGCGTCTCATCAGGGTCTGCGCTGTTTGCTCAAAGGAATTTCTATAAGATATATTCTAAATGTAAAAATAAATATACTAGACATCCCTACTTTTGGAAATAAATTGATCCAATTTAGAAGGATGGGAGATTCCACTTAGCATAAATGGGTTAAATGAGACATGCAGCTGGACGATTTGGACAAATGAATGAAAGAATTACGGTAGCACAACTAGATGTTATTTTTAAATCATTTCATAAATCGATCATGAACGAGTTACTAGTTTCCCATGCATATAATGAATTAAAAGTATTGGCATTCTGCGACAGCACTGAAATAAAATAACTCTGAATCTATTCCAATACTATGGAATGAATAATGAACTCATACACCGCACACCCGTGCAAGAAGTGTCAAACACCTCAGCAGTGTGCTATGTTCAGGTATCGTGCTACACCCGTTACTTTCCGTCGCGTCAGGTGTTTGCTTGTGAACGGTAGACGATACTGTGCGTGCACTCCAATTTATCGTGCATCTATTCTTAGATATGGTGTAAGCCTATTTTAGCCACCACATGCGAAAATGGATGCCGTATACAAGGAGCACAGCTCCATACAAGCCAGCGCATTCGCGAAGTATGACCGGGAGCTACCCTGCCTCCTTATGAAACCTTGAAACCATGCGTAACTTTATAGCGGACAAGGTAGCTCCGGTCTGTACTGCGATTTGGATCAGGTCGAACATGACATAAAACCCATTTTCGAACGACGCGGGTTTACTGTGTCGCCGTGATGTAGTGGATATGGTGTCCGTCTTGTGATCGAGACCTCTGTGGCAGCGTTCTTTCGATGTTCCCCAAAGACTCCATGTGCAGGTTCTTAGTCCCAGGCAACGGACTCGAGAGCATTTCAATAAGCCTAAGTGCTTTCGATGTAATCGAGCTTAAATAAATAGGTTCAAACTAACTATTTATAGCAACTATTAAATTGTTTAAAGTATATTGACTAGACTCTTATGCTGAATATAGAAAAGGCCAATGAACATTGGCGGTTTAATTCTTTCAAATTCTTTCAAACGAAAGCTTTATTATGTCACGTATAACACAGTTTGCCGTCTTTTATATACAATAGTCCTTCCAAACAATAGTCGCTATACAATTGTGATATATGATCTTTATTGAGTAAAATGGCCTTATTATTTTTCTTAAATGCCTCTTAAAACTGTTTTTTTACAACGACAGGAACTACTTCATTTCTTTAATTTGTCAAGACACCATCTGGAAGGTTACCAAGCTCGTGTTGCGTTACGTTTAGCACGTGTTCTTGTGCATATTAAAACCAACGTTAGATTCATCTGAAAAATAATAATCAAATGCCCTTCTAAACATGCGAACTGAGTGTCAGCATAATTATATTGTGTTTTTTTTATCTTAAATGTTGATGTAGCAAAAGTCCTATACTATGAACATTTTTATATGTTATCGATTGACAAACGCATACAGTATCTACGGTTTGTGACGACGTGCAGCAAAAACCGAAAAAGTCGCTCATTATAAGCCTATGAAAAGGTAGGACGTTGGTGTTACTTGATTGCGACACTTTTCGTTTTTGTAGGATGTGAACAGACGTTTGGTAATTGGGCCAAAGTGTATTTAGTTAAGTTACGTGAGAGAAACACCATCAACACAAATGATTAAAACTTGAACTTCGTTTTCGCATATTTCGAACATTCGTACACCCCGAACAATCTTTATGTTCGTGAAACTACGGTTATCTGCTCAAAATCAATACAAGATACCGGTTCTTGTACGCAACATAAATGTTTCGTTTGTTGTTCTGAAGGAACGCATAGACTTTTTAATCGAGAAGTCGAGGGTTCTTTACACGCGGTAGGTAAATTTTGTAATCATCTGCTTTGCTTTTATAATTATGTTAGACTATTCCATATAGTGTAGTGTTGTTAATAAATACATTAAATGCTATAATAAAAATAATAAAAACGCGCGGAGAAGTCAATTCATTACCAAGCCAAAAATTTCCCATTTCTTATACAATATAAAACACGTACTTGAAATATCAAGTTTAACCCATTTATGCCTAGCGTCTAGAAAAAAAGGCGTTGGCAAACAGCGTAGACCCGGATGAGACGCCGCAGGATGCGTTGTCTCATCAGGGTCTGCGCTGTTTGCTTAGAGGAATTTCTGTAAGAAATATTATAAATATAGAAATAAATATACTAGACATCCCTAATTTTGGAAACAAATTAATCCAATTTAGAAGGATGGAAGAGTCCACTAGGCATAAATGGGTTAAGGTGAATTATTCATTCCTGGTCTGTGTAGGCACCATGTAAAAATAATGTTTATTTCGATATGAGTTCATTTAAGAAATAATTCGTGTACGTTATAGTTTGTTGTCGAATAACCCACGGCCGGAAGTTTAGATGCGTAGGGATTAAATCACGAGTGCGAAGCACGAGTGATTTGAAACCACGCATCTAAACTTCCGGCCGTGGGTTATTCGACAACAAACTATAACGTACACGAATTATTTCGATTCTAACACGATTTTTACTAAAGATTTACAGAATGTATCTTATTTTTCTTGCATACTATTTTATGTGAAGCTCCGCCCATAAAAATAGCTTTCGGCTGTTCTGTCGATCAGATCTCCGCCCTCAATAACAGCCAAACTGGATGGAAAAAAACCATTTCATTTCTCACGTTTGGTTAACTAAGAACAACAGCAACTTGCGTAAACTAACATGTTTTCACTAACGCAAGAGTGTTAAATCTACAAGAAAACAACTCCGATTCGAACTTCAGCAATTTTAGTATCGAAGCAGCAGACTAACACCGTGGGAAATTGGGTCAATTTTACGCATTCTGTTCATAGCGTAGTAGTTTGTCACGTGACTTTCATTCATAAAATACCGGATTATTACGCTGGTGGAAAATGTATCGGCATGTTTTGTTTAGCTCAGCGCGTGCTTTCAGTGTATAAGCTCCGCCCATAAGTTATTGCAGAATAACCCACGCTTGATTTCCTTCTTTGTCTATAGAAAACAAGTCAAGTGCCGTGTTAGAATATAAGATATCCATCATTTTCACATATTTAATCATACGTTATCACAATTAAACTATTCTATACAGAAACTATGTAATTCTGAATATCTATACTCAAGTGAGCAATAGGAACGGAAAAAATATATACTATTTTGGCCCGATGGCTTTCGTCCACTAATGATGAACTACATTTATTTATATTTGTAAGCAGTTTATAATAGTGTACATAAGAACAAAAGGTTTCATAAATTCTAAATCTAAAATTATTAATTGGACCATGGGTATGGCATATTTATTTGTGAATGTGGTAAATGTGCAAATGAAGCTGCAAATTAAAATATGTGTGATTTAACTAAAACAGTTTCTACTTCCGATCAGGGATATATCGTAAATATCTTTATGCTTAAAGTTTGTTTTTTACTTCTGCCGCTTATTGTTATTGTATACAAACAATGCATTATATAGAAAAATAAATATTTCTTTATACAATTTTATGTTTATAATATTGAAATGTGTGATAATTTGATAAAACATTGGAGGGGGGGGATTGAGGGTTTTAATTTGGAATGTCTTCATTGGTCGGTACATTTTTATTCAACTTCAATTTTTGATGGTAATATGAAATATGCGAAGAAAGAACAGAACATGAAAATGTCGCATTACGGTTCACAGTACGGTAGTTAAAACGTTGTGTCGGTAAAACATGTTTATCGACCAAAATTTGTTCTGCTTCAATGATGATTATCAATATACGAACATATAATTTTTCCAGTCAGGATTGTTATTTTTAACTAATTTGAAGGTGATGCATACACATGTTTTATTCTACGACATTTTATTTTTGGAAAAATTGTAATTTAATCAAACTGTGCACGCCTCCCTGTAAGATTTTTGGATACATGGGTAGGCCGGTCACACGTTCATTATTCACAAAACCATAATATCCGTTATTTCCATTTTGCATCAATACAAAATTACGAATAACCTAAATCACACCCAATCTATATGTAAATATACCAATAAATAATGTTCACGACCTTTTTTTTTACAGTTTTAGAGTTACGCATAAAAATAGACTATTGCATATCTAATCAACCAATGGTTATGTAGGTCAACCAAACACGCCTGAAATTTGAGAATGTGAGATGATTTAGTTGTGCCCAGATATTTATCATGTCAGATTAAACCGATTTACTTTTAAGCGTCAAAAAATAAATCAAGATAAAAATATTCAAAAAGACACGAATATAATTTATCTCCCTTTGTTGGTCGTTTAAATCAATTGATGAAATATGACTCCTATGCTTGAAAGTCAAGTTGCGGGACTGTTATGCACATTATTTTGATTAAAGT
Source organism: Dreissena polymorpha (assembly GCF_020536995.1). Classification (NCBI taxonomy): domain Eukaryota; kingdom Metazoa; phylum Mollusca; class Bivalvia; order Myida; family Dreissenidae; genus Dreissena; species Dreissena polymorpha. Next base: position 153,376,524 of record NC_068356.1, on the reverse strand, counting down.
ATTCTAAAACTATGAACAATGTAGTATGGACACAAGAATTGCAATGCACAACAGTTAAAAAATGTCAGTCTCACAAAATACACTTTTTATAATTATAGAAGAATTTTTACAAAGTTTATTTTCTTAAAAGCGGTAGTTTTTTTTAAAGCAAAGGGTTATTTAGAGGTGGCCATGTCGTACGATAACAACATTCCTATGAATAAATTCATTTATCACATGCTTTACCATGTTTCTCATGTAATACAACCATTACATTTTTTTATATTACACATGTGTAATACAACATTTTTAAGCGTTTTCATTGGCTTAGTTTTCGTTTATTGACCAATCGCATTTTGTCTTGCTGAAATGACGTTGCAACGTCAAATGACGTCACGAAATGTAAACAACATTTCGGATTTATCATTATGTTTGCGTAAATATTTATTTTATTTGCTCATTTAAAAGCATGCGATAAAAAGATCTGACACTCGTTGTCATATCATACCATATTTAATTAAACTCGTCAAGGAAATTGGTTAGTAAGCTCGCCAATGGCTCGCTTACTAACAAAATACCTGAACTCGTTTAATAAAATATGGTATGATATGACAACTCGTGCCAGATCCTATATATATATACACAAAATTGATAACCTTTTGACTACAACTTATTTAAATAAATATGTTTCATTCAAGTTATGAAACACAATATAGCATGATATCTGTTTAAGGATAGGGAACAACAATACTTACATGTATATTTTATCACATGCTATACCCTGTTTCCCATGTAATACAACCATTACATTTTTTTTATATTTTACACATGTGTAATACAACATTTTTAAGCGTTTTCTTTGGATTAGTTTTCGTTTATTGACCAATCGCATTTTGTTATTTTGCTGAAATGACGTTGCAACGTCAAATGACGTCACGAAATGTAAACAACATTCGGGATATATCATAATGTTTGCGTAAATATTTAATCAATTTGCTCATTTAAAAGCATGTGATAAAAAAGATCTGACACTCATTGTCATATCATACCATATTTTATTAAACTCGTCTTGGAAATTCGTTAGTAAGCTCGCCAAAGGCTCGCTTACTAACAAAATTCCTGAACTCGTTTAATAAAATATGGTATGATATGACAACTCGTGCCATATCCTATATATATTAAGTTTGCCGTGACGTAATGTATATGGTGTCCGCCTAGCGACCGGGAGGTCATGGGTTCGATCCCCACTAAGGGAGCATTCTATAATCTCCCCAAGGACACCAAGTACTGGTTATAGGCCCAGGAAACGGACTCGATAGCGTTTCTATAAGCCTGAGGCTTTCGATGCAATGGAGCTAAAATAAATAGGTTTAAACTAATAATTAAATGATCTAAAATATACGAGTGCACAAAATGCAATAAGGTAGTAATAACTAAATATGAGAATACAGCCTTTAAGTTCAAACGCTCTGGCGCAGGCAATCTTCTAAATATAAAGGGGCACAGACAAACTGTATTGATGTCGAGAGTTAAGTGTGAAACTGTTCTATCTCTGAAGCCTTTTTATTAGAGATAAAATAGTTTCATGCTGAACATGCAGTTAACATCGTTGCAAAACGCACTGTAAAATAAAAAGTAAATCGAATGACATATGAATGTAAATGTGAAAACCGTTTGTACATTGCACGTGTTCTATTTCGAAAAAAATCAAGCCTACCGCCGGGAAATAATATATGTAAATTATTTGGACGCTTACAAAGGTCAGCCAGGGTGAAAAGCTAGGTTGAACAGCTACGCCGAAAAAAACATGCATAGCATTATTTCATGTGACGTCCTAAACCAAAGTTCCGATATTGTTAACACTTTTACTATATTGCTTTACGTGTACATAAACAGGTAAATTAGTTTGCGTATAAACAGACAACAAACAATTGAACCTTCGGAGCCCTGTCTTCATGTCTTAAATTAATGAATTAGAAGTATTGGCATTCTGTGACAGAACTCATCGCCAAGGAGAAAGACTATCCTCTAAGGCCTCTCATTCGCTCCCATATCGTGGAATGAATCGCACGCGTGTATGTTTTACACCAGTTGAAGTGAAGACGTGTCAAACACGTCAGCGGTGTGGTTATCGTCTGGTGCCGTGCTAGACCGTTACTTTCCGTCGCGTCAGGTGTTTGCTTATGCACGGTAGACGGTACTTGGCGCTTAGCGTTGGTCTAATAATTATATTGTAATATTGACTGTTACTAGTATGTTGACATGTTGTTCTCATTTACTTGTAATTAATAACAGTCTTGAGGTGATTTTGCGGATGGAAATATGGACATGATTATTAATATTATTTGTGTGTAAATGTGTTTTAAATAACTATATAAGACATTATCTATTATTACCTGATGTCTTATATATATGAAATAAATTATTTTTGGCTATTTCCTCGTAGAAAAAGACATTTGCAATGTTTTAAACTGTTACCGGTGAATATCGAACTGTTGACCGGTCAACAGTTTGAACTGTTGCCCGCTGGAATAATGACGTCATTTCGTCGAAAACATGACGCCATTTTAAAGTTAAACAGTCAAATTTATTTATTTTATCGATTACTGTTGTGTGTTAATAAAAATTTAGTTTGCTGTTATTTCTATGTTGGAAATTTGATCAGGTAATAAAACATTTATTTCATGGATGCTTGGTGAACAGTCAAAACTGTTGTCCCTCGGTATCAGGGCTGACATTTGGATCTGTTGCCCTCGGCCTATCGGCCTCGGGCAACAATACCAAAGTCATCCCTGATACCTTGGGAAACAGTATACACTTATTTCATGGATGCGCGGTGAACAGTCAAAACTGTTTCCCAAGGTATCAGGGATGACTTTGGTACTGTTGCCCGAGGCCGATAAGCAATAGTTAATTAAGACAACTGAATACGAATGTTTAACACATTAAACAAATGTAATCAGCGCAAACTGCACATTTCATTTCTTGAAAAAACTTAAATAACTTATGTTATTTGCACACATATTTACATGTTACCACTCGGCTCATTTGTTATAGTAATTTTAACAGTTAACTACCTATAACTAGATAGTGTTGTATTCCAAACAGCGTGTTACTTCTCAAGAGATTAAAACACTCTGTTCTATAAAAAACAATAAACAAGGGCTGTTTGTAAAACATGCATGCCCCCCATATGGGCTGTCAGTTGTAGTGGCAGCCATTGTGTGAATACGTTTTTTTGTCACTGTGACCTTGCCGTTGACCTAGTGACCTGAAAATCAATAGGGATCATCTGCCAGTCATGATCAATCTACCTATGAAGTTTCATGGTCCTAGGCCTAATTATTCTTGAGTTATCATCAGGAAACCATTTTACTGTTTCGAGTCACTGTGACCTTGACCTTTGACTTGTGACCTGAAAATTAATAGGGGTCATCTGCCATTCATGATCAATGTACCTATAAAGTTTCATGATCCTAGGCATAAGCATTCTTGAGTTATCATCCGGAAACCATTTTACTATTTCGAGTCACTGTGACCTTGACCTTTGACCTAGTGACCTGAAAATCAATAGGGGTCATCTGCCAGTCATGATCAATGTTTCTATGAAGTTCCATGATCCTAGGCATAAGCATTCTTGAGTTATCATCCGGAAACCATTTTACTGTTTCAAGTCACTGTGACCTTGACCTTTGACTAGTGACCTGAAAATCAATAGGGGCATCTGCCAGTCATGATCAATGTACCTATGAAGCTTCATGATCCTAGGCATAAGCACTCTTGAGTTATCATCCGGAAACCATTTTACTGTTTCGAGTCACTGTGACCTTGACCTTTGACCTAGTGACCTGAAAATCAATAGGGGTCATCTGCCAGTCATGATCAATGTATCTATGAAGTTTCATGATCCTAGTGTTAAGCATTCTTGAGTTATCATCCAAAAAACATTTTACTAATTCGAGTCACTGTGACCTTGACCTTTGATCAAGTGACCTGAAAATCAAAAGGGGTAATCTGCCAGTCATGATCCATGTACCTATGAAGTTTCATGATCCTAGTCCTTAACGTTCTTGATTTATCATCCGGAAACCATCTGGTGGACGGACCGACCGACTGACCGACCGACCGACAGACGGATCGACCGACATGTGCAAAACAATATACCCCCTCTTCTTCGAAGGGGGCATAAAAACACAAAACAAACACAACATCATTAGAATAATAAAGAAGTGAATTTTCATATACGCACAATTACTGATTCAAACAAGATATAACCCAACCAAAACACCAAATACAATGACAAATTATAGTAAAATTCACTGTAGATTATAACAATACTTGTGCTGTTTTAAACACTTATACAGATGAAGATAGACTGCTGAAACAATTATTTCATCTACTTTTAATTTAGAGATGTAAAAGTTACCATATATTAACTGGTTAACTTTTTCCGTAATCGGTTGTTAACCGGTGAACCGAAAAACCTTTAGTGTTAAAAATATTTAAGTATACGTTAAACATGTCATAGCGCTCGTACATGTACTCTATAGAAACGAAAGTGATTTGAGGTCCCTTGATAACATATCAGTTTTTTATTAAATGTATTATACCATTACTTTAATAATTTTGAAAATGTAGACTGCATTTTGCATTTATTTTCTCCTGCATAAAAATAAATTAGATAAACGTGACAATAACAACACAATGTTCATTTTGACGTGTCATTTATTGAGTTTTGCTTGGGTGGCTTGTATTACGTTCGCGTCGTATCGCTCACAATAATATTGTGTTTATTTGTTAATTCTTGTTTAATTTTTTCAACTATAATTAACTTAATATAAACATGTTTTTAACTTAATATAAACATGTTTTTAAATAATTGTTCAACTTTTGCAACACTATCTCACAAATCAGCAAACATACATGTATATGCAGAACATACAGAAAACAACAGCGTTCATTTGGTCAGGAAAATGACTTTGTCCACTAGCCTGTGGCTGATGCGGTTGTGAGCCTTGGTAACAAGGAGACCTGTTTTTGAGAACAATATCTCCGAGGGCACGGTTGTCGATGGCACGGACAAAAGCTTCCTGGCCTTATGCGAAATTTTTGGAAAACGTTAATTTTCACACCACAATGTCAACGGGTCGCCATCAGGATGATACATCACGCGCATGTTTGTAAACGTATCGTACCGCGCAACTGTTAAACACTTTTGCACAAATAATAAATGAACTTATTTTCTTTTTTTAATTAACCTTTAAATTGATGTTTATAAAATAAATAAGTTTAACACATTGCTTTCTTCAATAAAACTCGGACGGCAGTGGTGGCAACGTTGATGACGTGAATTACTACTAATAATATTGATTTCTAATAAAACGAACACGACTTTCACGAGACAAGTGTTTACCTACAAATACATTTATTGATTTAATTGTTACTTATTAATACTTTATTTTCGCGAGCAATCATGGTTGGATATTGGTTAACAACACATAAAAAAGACGTCCAATGTTTCAACTGATTTTTATCGCAAGTTAGATAAATGAGGCAATTACGTCCTCGCTAATAGCCCCAACTCCCAGCAGTTTGCTAGTTAAATGTTCGCGTGTAAAACAAAACAATAGTGCAATTCATCAAAACGTACGTGTTTGTAATATCAATACTTTTAAAACACGTTGAAAATTTTGAAATGAAATATTCTTGTTTATTTCGTTAGGGTGAAACTTACATATAATACATGACAAATCTAGAGTATGTAGCAAGTACATGTGTCACTTTATCCTTTAAATTGCAGCAAAAAGCGCATTGAATTGTAGTACATGTATGTTCGCCTATTTTTGTATGCACAATTCTGTTATGTTCATCGAAGTGTGTCTTCTTTTATTTACTACGCCGTAGATGTAGTGGACCAGCATATTATCTTTGTCGGCGACATAATCCGCTCTACAGCCCATTCATATATGCGCGGTCATCCTTCGTATAATCTGCATTATTCTCAGAGCCTTTATCTAGGAGTGTCTTTGAATTGCCAACGCTAACTATGATGTCGTATGGTCGTCGTTTCTTTTTTACAACGCTTTCAGTAAAGTCATCAATTCGTTTGTTTTTTTGACCCGAGTTTCATTGTCATCATAATTATGGTCTTTTGTTGATGTAACACACGCCAAATATTGCGCCGTCAGTAGGTTTCTTCTTCTAAACAACGCTTTAGAAACCCCCATCTTTCATCGATGGTGAATTGACAACATTGGCAATGCAATCGTTTGGTTCTGCCCTTGTAGCTTGTCCGTTAATTGAGGCGTCATATAGTCGTTCCATCTTAGAGATAACACTGCATTTTGCGTCTTCTGAACTACAATGACGATTACCAACATGCGTCCTATATTGGACATGCTTTCAAACTATTAAAATTTTTATGACAAAGAAGAGTTGAACGCCCTTAAGACATTTCATTTTAAATTAATTCTAATAAACAATATATTGAGCGTTTGACTAAATCAAGATAAATAGCATTTGCGTTTTATTTACACTAATGTAGAAGTGTTTTAGAAACAAACACTATGTAAAGAAAAACGTTAGATTTTGAATGTTTCCTATATCAACATTAGATTGATCAACGCATTGTTATGGACCTGCTTTTGCAATAACAATAAGTCTAAGATTTAATACTCACGGTTCAGGTTTTGAAGTGCATGTTGTTGCTGAAGATATTGAATTGAACATGAGTTTGCAAGGAATGAACAAGCAGGTTGATGCAAATAATGTTGTTTCATTTACTATATAGTGCGATGGCTTATTAACTCGATTTGATTTGTTAGAAATTTGCTAAATCTTATTTAATTTCATAATATAATATTCCCTTTTGATATAGATGCATTTAAATAATTCCCAATATCTTTGCTTGGTATTGGTTTGTAAATTCTTCATTGTGTACAGGAAACATGAATTTAATGATAATATTATATAGGATGCAACACATTTTTAACAATTTTATAAGCATTAATATCAATATCGAAATCGTTAATCATCACAACGCAATGTATAAAGATGACGAAGGCAGACAATAATTTAAACGCATGTTGACTGCAAATAGTTTGGCCATATGTGTACCTGATAAAGCAAAATCAGCAGCTATAACGCCATTGTAAAGAGGGTCGTCATCATTTGCGTCAGTTGCTCCCAGCTCGCAGGAATCTTTGGGATCATCTGTTGAGCTATGTAAAGCAGCCAATTAAATGAAATCAATAGGTACGTATATAAGCAGTTCATACAATCTGCAGTATTGATACAAAGAAGTGTTTATGAATTATTAATGTTTCCCAAAGAAACACACATATGCACGTTTAGTTAAGTAAAACCACCAAGCCTCCAAAAATTAATATCGAGAGGATAGTACTACAAACTACATAAAAAACAACAAATCATTATTTAATTAAACAGAATAATCAAAGAACCATTTCAGTCGACAAAATTCAGACGTCTGAAATTGACCTGAAAAACACACAACGTTTAAAACTTTTAAGATTTATTGGCATTGTATATTTATGAATTGCATCTTATTTTAGTTCAAATAGAAAGATTATTGGAATAATATCCGCATATATGTTACCTAACCAGTGGTTGTTTACCGGTCCTTCCTCCAATTTGTTGATACTTTCGGCGTAAGTTTCATTGTCGAAAGCATGTGACATTTCCGCAATCTCTATTGACGATGTATGCACATTCATAACCCCGGAACTATGTGTTTCGTCATCTGGAAACCGGCCTGTATGTTACAAACAATTATATTAATCGAACCTACGAAAATCGCAGGCACGAACCTTGTTTATTTATCCGATCCATTTTTGTTTTAATTATGTGCGTCTTTACCTTCGGCACAGATGATAAACAATAGCTGAATTTGAATGCAAAAGTAACTGTGATTGGCGTAATGCTAAAGGTAAATTGCAAGCAATATGTCTCTTTTGTACGTAATGAAGAAACCATAGATAATAAAATAGATCGTTCCGATGCGCTGACATCAGGTAAATTTTTATTGCAAGAAGAAGTTATGTATAACAGTGATCAGTTAGAACTCATGTATTACCTTCAAAAAATGCGTAGTTGGTTCCTGTATTCATATCTGCATGGGCAGAATTTGCATTTCTGGGGAAAAAGATGAAATATTTGCATAACAAATTGACGGCATATGCTTATTCAATATAGTAAATGCTTGAAATGAAGCTTAACTGCTTTTGCGTGCAATGTGCATTATTGAAGAAGATACACATTATATATGCAAATGCATGACGTGTTTCGTTAAATGTAAGCAGATCGCACAGATATCGACTTTATTTTAATTAAATACGACAACATTAACACTACAAGATTTCGTTGAAGTGTCATTTATAAATTCCTACTATTCATCCCTGTACGGTTTTTAATCAATCCCATCTTACATGTCATTATTGCTCTCCACTATCGCTGAAAAGAGATTAGGCAGCCATTATTACTGGTTTGACATGTTATTATGCGTATAGTAAACATCCACACAATTCATTTTGCATTTTCACTTTTGACGATATTTAGTATACAAAACGACTGTAAGTTTTTGCATGTTTATTAATACTTACCAGAAGAGCGAAGAATCCTCACTAGCGACACGCAAGTGTAACCTCTCTTGAGAAGAAACAAACTAAGTGTCAACAAAACTAAACTGCCAGCAACAGTGCTACAGACCCCAACTATAAATACGGTTGACTGTTTATATTCTTGTTTATTTGTTTTGTCAGCTTCACCTGTTTAAAATACGCGTGTAAACTTTACTAAATATTTAATGCATACATGTATATTTTATGTTATTAAAATGTTATTAATACCAGTTTAATGTTAATATGCAATATACTCGAACTTCACATTTGATGTTAACATATTCACGAGAAAACGTTTTGTTTTCAATATGAATGTTACATCAATATTTATTAATTTTGTATTATTCCACATAAATTAAACGTTACCCTAAATCAGCTGTTTAAGAGGTTAAACCTACTAGCACATTGAAATCAAATAATCGTCTGACCTTGATGAAGCTCTGTGTCAATATCAAAGTTGATTTCAAGTTCCTTGCTGACTTTTCCAAGTGCATAAGCAGCTATGCATGTATAAATTCCGGTATCCTGGGAGCCACGTGGTGTCATTGTATTTCGAATAGGCGATTTTCCAAGACTGTATTGAAAACCGTTTTTTAATAATTGCATTTCCGGAGCAGGGTGACCATTACCGCGGCACCATATCGTTAATTGGTTAGTATCATAAAACTTTATGTGTGTCTGATTGCTGACACCTTCGATAAAGAATTCCCCAACTGACGCTCTGATTGCAAATGTGAAAGCATTGTATAATAACAGAAACTACGTAAAATACACATTTGATGCATTAATTGTATTGTTTTGAACATTCCAATGTTTTCTATTATAACAAACACGCAACGCTTAACACATAATATGTGCTTTAAATAAAATGTTTTATGAAAAAAATAAAAAGACAATCAAATAAAGACAAAATGGGCATGCACTAATTATTAAATACAGAAAGATGTAATGGATACATTCTCACTTTCAAATAGAAAACTTCACTCACAAAGAATCTCCAATTTGAAATGACCGACTTTGTTGCCCACGAAATTTTCTGCTCCTACATCTACCCTGTTAACAGCATCACACAGCGTCAACACTTCAGGTATTTTTGTCCTCGGGGTTGATGGACATTTTGAAGCGATAGTTGGTTCTCTGATTATAGATACTGTCGGGTTCAAATCTGTGATGTTACATGGTTTATTAACGGGCAATAAGCTATCAAGCTCGCATAATTCTGATGGATCTGAAAGCAATCAATTAAAACTCGTGAGCGAATGGCGGTTTTTGTTTGTAGCAATAATAACGGTGTAAATACGTACATAATTACATGTACATACCCATAATATCAAGAGTCTTTCCTTCATATGCTAGTGTTTCCTATCTACATGCAGTTATCGATGCACGAGTATGCGTCTGGTATTTGTGCATGAATGAACACAAATTGGCTGTATTATATGTCTTCAATATAGAATATCGGAATTTAGAAACGTGAATCGAAAACTGTCCTTAGTAATGCATGTAAGAGTCACGTTACCTCCGTCTGGGGGCTCCAATGGACCGTCTATTTGTATGGCTGAAACACCTGCATTGTTAACGCGATAAATGAAACAAAAGTCAAGATAATCTGTTAACATGATTATAACGAACAGAATACGAATATGTTTTTATGTATTAATATCAGTGTCTAATATTTGCTTTAGGGAAATCGAACTGAGTTATTATAGGTATCGCAATTATGTGTATCATCGTATTAGTATAATTATTAAAAGAAGTAGTATCAGTAGTTGTATTATCATAGTTATAATAATAAATAATAATAATAATAATAATAATAATAATAATAATAATAACAATAATAATAATAATAATATAATAATAATAATAATAATAATAATATAATTATTATTAATAATAATAAATAATAATAATAATAATAATAATAATAATAATAATATTTACAAGTCAGTACCTGCTTCATAAAATATGATCAGACACACAATCCCAATAAACCAATCCTGGAAATATAACAATAAAACAATTAAACAAATAAAAATCATTTATAGTGATTGTGTGCAATACACTTGTAGATTGTATTTTACTTACGAACGAATACGTTGAAAAGCTTAACCTAATTGATATGGTATCAAATAAAATAACGACGCGAGCATCGTGTGTGAGTTATAAATGTAAACCTACAGTTCTGTCTAGTGCAACGTTGGATTTTCCATTTGTCTTGCCCATGGTGGTTCTGTCTAGAATTGTATATCTGAAAACAAAATGTAGCAACCTATAGAGCATCATAAAAATTCAGCGTTTTAATCTTCGTGATAAAACGTGAAACGCTTACTAAATCAACCGCCGAAAGTAGCAAAACGAGTCCATATTTATTTAACTTATTTAATAGAATACTGTAAATTTGGTTATATGAATTTCACTTCTGCAAATTAACTGTCAGTAAATACGTCTGGATGATCAAATATCATCCACTATCACAATAAACTGACAAAACGATCATGTATAGTTTATTTTCAAAGCATGTACAGCGCATGGTTTGTTTAAGATGTTGCGCTTTAAAGGGAGAACAACAATGAAATTCTGTGCAATACAATGTAAATGACATATTTCTTATTTTCGTACATTCTTTTTAAATTAGTCATTTTTCAGTTGCCTCCCTTTTACTGTAAGCATATGTTAAACCAATGTATATTGGGAGAGGAACATTACTCTTCAGACCAATATCGATGTGAAATGAGGTTGCGCCGCATAGATATTAAGCATTGCGCTTCACAAACAGCGCACAATGATATTCGTTCGTTTTAAAAGTTTATTATAAGAGCTTAAGCGGTAGACTAAGCGTACAGTATATATTGATATCACACTCCATTATGGAATCCAAGTGCCAAGTTGATTGTCGCGTGTCGACCTTCGAGGTCGACGCACGACATTCAAGCGACGCATGATATGGCACTCGACATTTGAAGTCGACATGCGACAATTACGATTTGAGTGTCGCATATCGCGCTGGGTTTTAGAAAAATAATATTGCAGAAAATATCGACTGTATTGTAGACTATCATATCGTGCGTCGCGATGAATGTCGCGTTTCGCTTCGCATGTCGACTTCAATTGTCGTGTATCGACCTTCGAGCGCGACACTCGACATTTGAGCGACGCACGATCCGACGCGCGACATGCGATATAACACTCGACGCAAATTGATCTATATCGAAGACGAACAAATCAGCCTCCCGTAAAAAACGTATACAGGCACGACCAGTGTGTGTGTACAGTTATATTTGGATGTGGCATTAAGACAAGATGAATTTATAATGTTTGTACAAAACTTTGATTCCAATATGTTATAAACAAACGTAGCAAATATGAAGCGTTTCCCGCTTTCCCGCGCACATAATGGGCTACTATTTTGTAGAAGCAATTGTTTTTCCTTTTTGTATGTTTAGACATAAAATTCGAGTAGTGCATGCCATGTGAAGAATACATGATTGAAGATACAATATTCAATATACATTTTGACTAGCCACGGAGATTTTCCAGAATGATAAATTTGTCAGGTTCGCACTATTAGCACGGAATGAAAATTGATGTATGGTATGTTTTATTGTGTACGTTATCGCTGGATATTATCAATGAACACAGAGGATAGACATCAGTATCATCGGGCGCATTAAAAATATAAAGTGTTGTTAGTTAAATAAAGTGTTAGTTTTTATAAGTCATGAACTATTTTAACTATAATAAACTGTCAATATATGTCAACGCATTGGTACGCCTCATACCTAATCAGTCTGTTAAACATTTATGCAATTATGACAAGTATATATTATGTAGAAAACGTGCATCGAAATATGTCGTACAGTGTGTTCCTGTTATGAGCTATTTTTAGTTACATCGAATGTTGTTTAATTGAAAAACAAGTAGATCTGTGGGGATTTTATATTCTTCGTAAAACGTTCATTGCATGTGATAAAACTACTTATGTTTTATCATGACCGCTTTGTTTAAAAAGAGTTTCATATTACAGTAATATGTTAATTCTCAGTGTAGATACGTTAAGCACTTAATCTATAATTAGTTAAATAATAATTAATCAAATGTTACATGTTAAACCTAACAGTTCATAACAGGACACGAAACATATTATAGAAACTATGTAAAACGATGATTTATTTATGAAAATGTCCCTACTTGCACGCACTTGTTTTTATCCCCACGCTTTTAAAAAAAAAGGTGGGGATATTGTGGTTATCTCCGCCGTCCGTCCGTCCGTCTGTCTGTCTGTCTGTCTGTCCGTCCGTCCTGGCCACTATCTCCTCCTACACTAAAAGCACTAGAACCTTGAAACTTACACACATGGTAGCTATGAGCATATGTGCGACCCTGCACTATTTGGAATTTTGATCTGACCCCTGGGTCAAAAGTTATAGCGGTTGGGGTGGGGCCGCGTCAGAAATTATCACTCATTTTTTTAGGTTATTTTACATTTACTTCTTTATTTCTACACCGATTCACTTCAAATTGATACTGGACCTCTCTTATGACAATACGGTCAATCTCAAGCATGCATGGCCCCATTCCCAACCCTGGGGCGCCCCGCCCACATAGGCCACACCCACCAAAAATTTCCATTTACTATAATTTTTTCATTTCTACACGGATTCACTTCAAATTGATACTGAACTTTTGTTATGACATTAGGGTCAATCTCAACTATGCATGGCCCCAATCCCAACCCTGGGGCGCCCGCCCACATAGGCCACACCCACCAAAAAATTCCATTTACTATAATTTTTTTTATTTCTACACGGATTCACTTCAAATTGATACTGAACTTCTCTTATGACATTAGGGTCAATCTCAACTATGCATGGCCCCATAACCAACCCTGGGGCCCCGCCCACATAGACCACACCCACCCAAAATTGCCTTTACTATAATTTCTTCATTTCTACACCGATTCACTTCAAATTGATATTGAACTTCTCTTATGACAATACAGTCAATCTCAACTATGCATAGCCCCATTACCAACCCTGGGGCGCCCCGCCCACATAGACCACACCCACCCAAAATTGCCTTTTACTATAATTTCTTCATTTCTACACCGATTCACTTCAAATTGATACTGAACCTCTCTTATGACAATACGGTCAATCTCAACTATGCATGGCCCCATTACCAACCCTGGGGCCCCGCCCACATAGACCACACCCGCCCAAAATTGCCTTTTACTATAATTTCTTCATTTCTACACCGATTCACTTCAAATTGATACTGAACTTCTCTTATGACAATACGGTCAATCTCAACTATGCATGGCACAATTACCAACCCTGGGGCGCCCTGCCCACATATGTCACACCCACCCAAAATTGCCTTTTACTATAACTTCTTCATTTCTACACCAATTCACTTCTAATTGATGATGAACTTCTCTTATGACAATACGGTCAATCTCAGCTATGCATGGCCCCATTACCAACCCTGGGGCACACCTAGGTCAAACATTCGGCGTGGAGATACGCGTCGGCCTCTGCCGCGCCATTTCTAGTATGTTTATGCAATCGTTTGTGTATGTAAATACGTCTTTTTAAGACAGAAAGCATTATCGTGATTAAAATGGCTCAGAACAGGTATTTGAAACATATGGTTTAAGTATTACACAATCGTTTTCATCTTTAAATAGCTCGAATATTTTTACTGTGAAGAACATAAAAACCTTAAACGTATGAGGTAAGCAGCTCCAATACGTTGATGACATAAAACATTTTCTTGCTAAATGCGCATTTAAATAGATACAATGATTTCTTTGTATTTAGTTTAATTACTATTTTGAGTGTGTGGCCATTTATTCACTTCTTTATATCATACGGAGCTTTGCAGCACCGACTGAAATTAAGATGTTTCCATTTTATAATTTGCTATTTTAACTTATAAGATGTTTTTATTTGTACCATATTGTTAGCCATAAAGTAAAATGCATCAAATTTGTTTTAAACGAGACATTATACAACATTCAATAATATATTTCGAGTATTTATTACATAAATACAATGTATCTATAGTATAAATATAATATAATTTAAAAGTAAACCATTGAGTATTGTTGTCACCATTTTAACAGATGGAAAACAAATGAAAAAACAAAACTCACAAGATAATATAACCTGCTTAGTTTATTCCGTTTAGGCTAATGATACACTGTTCTAAAATTAGGTACGGAAAATCCATTGGAGTTTTCGGAGGATTTTTGTTTGACTAAGGCTCTCAATTATTAAATGTGTTTCAGTACAACACAATTTAATTGCGGCCATTCCGACATTTTATCTTAATTGATAGAAAATATTTGCCCATGATTCTGCATACAACAATACCTATTCAACGATGGACAATATGCATTTTAAAACGAAACACACCTTTTAAGTAAAAGTGAAAGTAGCTTGTTTGCGAGTCGATTTAATGTTTATGTAGTCGATAACGCTCACTTATATAATTCGTACCAGTAGACTGCTATCGTTATCAGTTGGGATTTCCCACACATTTGCAATGACTAGATGGTATTTCACTGGGTAAAGGTACGTAAACTTGAATTATGCACAAACGTGTAATGCGATACATCGATACGATTTTTTTCACATGCAAACACGTAAAAAAATCCATATTTGTTTGACATCACACACTGTACCGATATTACTTAATGCAAAATTAAATAATCTCATTATCAACGTTAATATGAAAAATGCCACCGATATTCATAATGTAATGAAAAAAAGCTATTCAGTAGCATTTGCACATTTTGTAGAAAGACTAACTAATCTAAATTTAAAAAATAATGAAAATGATGAATCTAAACAAGAACTTTTATGAAAAAAAACCATTAGGCTGTGAATGTGATTTGTTTTATAACTAATGTGGCAGGATATGTGAGTGATGCAGACATTATAATAGCCATAAACCGTAACACTTGGTCCACATTCAAAGTAAACGGCAGTTCTTAAATTCGATGTTTATTTTTTTCTAGCACATGACCCAATCGATAATCATTAACATAACACTGAAAATGAAACGGATTTTGCACTATGATTCTTAGTTAAGCCCCTTTAATTAATAGTAGCGATTACTATATATTAGCATGTATACCATTGTTTCTATTTATCTGTGTGTTATTAAAACCCTGATCGCAATATGTTATTGCGTGTTGAACGATTCTGTGTCCTTTTTTGCTTTATTAACACATAATTTAACATGCAGTTTTGACCCGTAAATTACTTTCAAATGCCCTGCCAATTTAGAAATGTTTTTACTATAAAAGGAATACAATTTTGGAAAATGCATACATTTTTTAAACATCATGTTAAATATATAAATTATTAAATTAGAATTAAAAAGCAACAATGTAGTATTTTTAAGCATTAATACATACAAATGACTGCTCATAGATACAATTAACCACATATAATGCGGAAGTAACACCGTTTTTCCAAACTAAACTACTCCGATATGCTAATGCATTTTATCTGCAGGATTAATCAAAATAGGTTGTAAATGAAAGTCGATATACTACAATCTTTAAACTTTGGAAACATGACCTAGTTTTCCACGTTTTTCTCGGTTGTTTATCGAGGCGAAGTATTATTTCGACTCGATAAGCAATCATACTTCAATGCTCTACATTAATCAAAGCGCGGAACGATATCATCGATATAAAATACACCTTAAATACTTGGAGTTATAAAACTATTTGTAGAGCTAACATAAAGTAATTAAGATTAAATACGGTTTCAATTTGGTTTATGTGATAATCAATTGGGCATATGAGAACACGTTCAGGTCTTTATGTACTGTAAAAATACAAAAACTAAACTGGCACAAGATAAAAATAACAGTAAATAACTTTTAAAAGATTTGTTTGTTTGTATTGGTAATATTAAGTCAGATATAACAATGAGATTGAAGATCTCAGACTTTTGTCTGCGCAGTTCTTTGCTTCATCACACCCACATCAATTACGGAGTATTCCGCCAGTGTTGGGGACTTATTTTTCATTTGTAAATACTTGTTTGAATCTTTGTTTAAATGCATCTATATACAAAACACGTGAACTCTATTTGGGCAGAGAATACAAACGTATCAGATAACCGGAAAAACTCGAATCTATTTCAAATATTTATAAGCGCGTTCCTTAAAGATCTGTTTTAAAGGTTTGCCGAAAACTGATTTTTCACATGGTTATTTAAATCGTTATTCATCTTGATAATACTAAATATACTTGTCAAAATTATACAATTGTTATTATTAAATCAATTAAAGTGGTATACATCATGTAATTGTTAAAACATTTGAAAAATATATTCTTTACATTTCAGATGTGCATAATTATTATTGCATACGCCTAATATTTTCGTTTTAGATATTTTGGCTAAAATTAAATACTAGTTTCGCCTAAGTAAGTGAATATGACTAGACATGCTATCCGTACACTGACCTTTATACCTTGCGATACGGAAGGTTACGCATTTGGAGAGAGGTCAGAACTGCGCCACTGCAACTACGGCTTATGTACAACTCAATACAATACCATATTTATAGGTCAATTATAAAAACACTGCAACATGTATTTTTGAAAAAGTATAACATAGAGAATACTAGGTTAGTGTTGAATACAGAGAAGTTTATGTTGCAAGGCTTAGAACGCCGGAAGCGCGAGCCTTGGCGAGCGCTTTCGGTGTTCGAGCCGAGCAACATAAACTTCTCTGTATTCAACGCTAATCCTAGTATTCTATTTATCCCATTTGATTTATTAACGTGACATTTAACATAAATAGATCTAAAGACCTTAACAATAATTTTAATTCAGTCATAAAAGCGCTTAAAATCTAACAAATGTAACCATGCGTAGTGATATACATGTATTTGTTCTGGTACGCAAAATAGTCTTTAAAAAATTCACACACAAACTGTAAAACAAGTAAAAATATCACCATATGCCTACATTCAATTTTACGCAGTATGCGAATTTTAACACATTACGACCGCGAAAAGAAGATTTTACTTTACTATAATTCATTTTGTTTTCGAAAGAAAATGCTCAAAATCCATTATGGCGGCGATTGCTCCTGACAAAATGCTGTCGATGTCAACATACATGTACACCATCGACGACCTAGTTCTGGCTACCATAACTTTAAATGTCGCTTTTTATGATTTTTGACTGGCGCGACTTTGTACAGGTCTGTCAATACTAAATAAACTGTACGCTGAAGTTTCTTTAGCTATCGAAGACCTTGACAATTTTGACGAGTAAACAGACAATTGCAGCGACTGACACTTTATTTAACAAAATATACAGGGCAATACGTTTTCCGACTTCGGACGACGAATTTAAGGACGCGCAGAACGTGTTTTTTATATAATGTTATGGGTATGCCGTGTGTGATCCGATGCATCAATGGCGCCCATGTTAAAATCATTTCCCCGAGAACAGGGAACGACAAAAGTACAAACAAAAATCAAAACACGTAAGAACTAGTATCTTACCTTTAATTATCCTTTAAAATCCATCTAATAATCCATTTAACTCAATAATTGACGATTTTGCATCTAGGGTCTTTAATAATTATTTTAGCATAGTTAAATAAAGACCCTTATGCCATTCTATCACTTTATTCAAATGAGTTTATGAACGCGATAAACTTTCTTCTTCGTCACACGCTACGTCATGTACTCTACATTACTGCTGTTCCAATGAACCGGAGCAGTTTATCTAATAATAGCCGTTGGTAAACTCGGTTGCATTTGCAGATTTCTGCATACAAACATAATTATGTTTAAACTTGCACGATGTTTTATTTAGCTATGGTAAATGCCCTTATTGTACGAGAAAATAATTTAATATATAAATACACAAAGAATGGAAAACATTCCAGTACACAGCAGATAAATGAGTAGAAAATACCCGTGTACAAAATGGGACGTTCCCAATTCCAGTGTGGTGCTATTTTTACCATCTTATACTTTACACAGCTCTATGCCTAACGTGAATTAAATAGGAAAGCAAACATAGCAGATTATTCATGAACTGTGCGATATGTGTATGGCTTGTTGTACATTCTTAATATTTAAGTTAAATGTCAAAAGTATATGCTTTGGTTATAAACAATGCACATTACACGAAATAAGGAAATTGTGATCAATTGACAATGCAGATATGTCGACATACAGTACATGTAGAAAACATGTGAAATAAGTCGCGTTTATAATAAATCGTCAAAAAAATGGGGAAAATGACGCAATAAGTATGTCATTTTATGACGCCATCAATCAGCTGATTCATTATACGGATGGCGAAAAATTATGTCATATGACTGGATTTAAAGGTTGAAGGTCGTATAATTTTGAAGCTTAAGTTTTGTGGACTTTGTTTCTTATGAAAAATCATTCACTGGTAAAGTAAATATAAATAAAAAAATAACAAAACAAAAATCGTGTAATTTTATATTTTATTTCAACATTTCTTTTTGTGAATATGTCATATATATATTTTTCTGCAAAATATGCACATTTTCTTCTAATGGGTGACCTTAAAATTCGATCAATGAACCAAACAATATCGACCTAATTTTAGCGCACATCGCATGACGTCATTTAAAAAGTAGTCCGTGCACGCGACAGGTATATTCCACAGTGTTGAATACAAGCAAGTATATTCCACAACGTGTTATACCGTCAATGTCGCGGTGAAAATGGGATAAAATACAATTATGATTCAATAATAATAAATGTTGAATATATTTAATAATCTTTTCAATATCAATGCAATAACGTTGATATGACTTTTAATTTGTGCGTTCATCAATTTATTCTGCACTAAATGTTAGTTTCAGACTCGAAAGTCTTTAATTTTGACTGTTCAAAGGCATTGGCCCAAAATAAAACTTTCTGGTATATAATGTATGTTGAATAATTGTGTTGCCAATTTTCTTTTAAAGTGTAGGACTAATACAAAGTTTTTCTTGCTCCAAAAAAGTGTTCATTGATCGTTCCAGATTGATTTTAAGTTTTAATTTGTAAATCTGCAAAAGCTTGTGACCATTTTAATAATCGACATATACTGAAGGTACAGTAGTACATATACATAATACATTTCAAGTAACTGATACTGCAGTATATAAGTGTTCATGAATTGCGCGAACATAACAAATACTACTTAATGTTAATTTTCGAACAAAAAGGTCCTTAAATAACATATTATAATTAATTATGCGTGTTTATGCAAAAGTTAAGAACATGCTTGAAACAGAAATAGTGTTCTCATAAACTGAATAGCAAATGTCATACAATATGCACGAAAGACTCGTGATTTTGCTTAATTTTAACCCAGGTATTTAGTGCTTGTTATTTGCATAAAACGTACATAAACAATTGTACATGTTTATTCAGTTTCCTTGATGTTAGGGATCCCCCATATTGTAACGCCATACAAATTAATTGGAACTAGTGAATTTAAAAGGGGGAGGTTCACATTTGTTCGAAGGTGTACTCTACTTAAGACAGACACTATATTATTATATGATTTTAGCCTTGATCACCAAAGGACTTGACTGCTCTTGTAATATTAACAGTTTCATTTAGTTTAATTCCTAGATAGCAAACTTCTTTAACAATTTTAACAAGGCATTCATTAATTGTCCACCTAAGTGTTCAACAGCGGTTCACAACGCAATTTACCATACTGATCTTATGCAGTACTCGTTGCGATAATTTAACGAAAATAATCCTTATTTATAGATACAATCCGGTTGCATTAATCTGTAATTGTTAATCAAAGAAAAACTGTAAAAACGACACACTATTCAAAGTGAACGGATATGAAAACACATGTTTGTTTCACACATTTTAATGTACGCTACTAATTGTAATTGCACTTTTGTGGTGGTGGTTAATAAACCTGTATGAAAAGTAGTAAGCGTATGAGTATATCATAATATAAAGCTTCTCGATTCCAATATCGCACATAACATTTTACTTATATACCGATTGTTAATAAATAGAAACATAAAGCAAAATATACCAAAACGACTTGTACTATTATTACTGTTTAGCCGCGTAGTAATACGATACACGAGAGACGAGCACCTTAATTGAAAGTTAAGTGCTTTAATCAGGTTGTATTAAATAAACACATTTTTGTAATCTCCGAAATATATAGGAATTAGATATTGATTATCAACCAAGTAGAGAATTATTTTCAATATTATTTATAACTGCAAGCTACATGTATCGAGTTCGGTAATTTTTTATGCTAGTGCCGCTTCTTCCAGAGTTTCGCGACAACAATTTTAAATGAGCTAAGAGATTTTGAATGGTGTTTGTAATGCATTTCAAAAAGTCAAAAAGTTGCAGGTTTCATGAAAAAAAAAATCGCCGAATAGTATAATACTATATTCAATTTGAATAACGATATCAAACGTTATTCCACTTAAACGTCAATTTGCAATTCTACAAGTAACATGGCTTAATCCCATTTTCAGGTGCATGATAAATATGTAACAGAATCCAACGATTTAATCAAGTTTAAAAGACAGTCACCAAATGATCATTCGAGGGCAGTTTTTTTAATGTGCCCAGAGTAGTGGTGGATCTTCTTCTGTATGTAATGTAACTTACTATTCTTGTCGTCGGTCTGTTGAGTGTGTCACAATCAGCAAATAAATGTGGTCATGGTGTATTGATAACAAAATTTAGATTACTTTAAGCCATACTGCAGGGAAAAAATATTGATGCTGGCTCATTGTGGCAGACCCATTTAATTGATTTTTTTTCATCAATACTATATCACAAGTTAGTTATCACCACTGGTTTATGTGAGACTATCATGCGTAATTCTTTGACGTTTTCACTGTTGGATTGGAGGTCACTATGTTATGGTAACAAAACATTAATTAAGCGTGATAACACATCGTTTTGTATTTTTATGAAATCTTGTCAAAGTATTTGTATCAATAGTTCCAAAAGGGGCCAAGTTGGGCGAAACATTAGGTAACTAAGGCAAATAAAAGACAAAATGTGAACGCTGTATAGGCTAAATGTATTGCCCATTTGTACACAATATGTCCCAATGAAATTTCAGCCAAGTTTCAAACTGGTAAAGCGGAATAAAAAATTGCGTCACTTTGTCAAAAAAGAAAGCTTGTGAATACTCGAGAGGTGGCATTTATTGCCTTAACGTCATACAACTTGGTGAGATCATAATGAGTTCAACATTTGTGTAAAGCGGGGTCTAAAACTAGATCACTTGGTAAAAGTAAATAAAAGCATCACATCGCTCTACCGACAACAAGTATTGCCGAATTTTCATGAACGATTGTCATACGATTTGTTCTTATGGTATTTTAGCCAAGTTAAAATCAGCTCACGTTGGATCAAATACTAGATCACTAGGTCTTAATACAGAAAACACTGTGTAGGCTTTAATTTATGTCCCAATCAGCACTTCTAAAAGTGTTCGCTGTGGATACAAACATTGTTGAACATTATCTCCGGCTCTTGCGACCAAAAACCTTTTTAAGCTAGGTTGCTTAAACTCTGTAATTGGATAGTACGTAATAGGCCATATGTGACAAAATATGTATGTTATTTCAGTTTTGTCTTTCCGTCCGTCCATCTGCCTGTCGGTCCAAACAATCTGTTTGTTTATGAACAAACTAACATACAGTTTCGCATAATGATAATGACAATATTTGTAATAAATGCATGAATATGACCAGTAGGGTTTTATCGAACCGTTTTAAATTGGTAACATTGAATCCAACTTCAACATATCACATGTTCCCCTAGCTTGGTACACAGTGTGAAGTTTGAGATAAAAGGATGTTTCCTTACATTTTTGTAGAGTGCGCAATATACGATGTTCATAAGGTATTTAAAGCATCTATTACGGCAGATGTACATAATACGTTCAAATTGATCTATTTATGGAACCCAAGTCACTTTTTTTAGATGATCTGGATATCATGAATCTGAGGCTGCATGGTAAAATTGAGCTGTGTCAGTGAATAAGTTAAAGTCGTGTTCACAGTCACGTTCATCGCTCACCTGCTGGAAACGACTATACATAAATGTTTTACATATATCGACATACAACTTTTCCAATCATTGAATAATTGTAATATCTACTATTAAGCATTGTCTCCACAATATATATATGTCACCTGGTGAACACATTGGTTACATTTAAACATTCAGCTGAGAGTAATCTGGCGTTTGGCTGTTAAGACCTTCATCGGCCGGATGAATACATTTCAATTCTACAAGAACAGGATGCATAAAATCATGTGAAACGAATCAGATTAAAGCAATGGAAAAATGCATCCGACAGGCGACCTTATTCAGATGGGTCTGTAAGTGACATTGTTGAAGATGCTGGCAACGATCACGATGATGAAGTCCTTAATGATAAGATATATGAATCATTCGTTATGTCAATGACATTATCAATCGAATTAAAAAAGACTTCAGAATATTCAAGCTTCAGGCACGTGAATAAATGAATGTGGCTGTGCGGTTGAATTATGATATTAAAAAGTGCATTGTCAATAAAAGCAATACATGTGCATCTGAAGAGAACCATATATGTGAACTTGAGCTGTCGTTTATCTGAATGCATAGTTTGCGTGACTTTGCTCATTGTATAAAGTGCTTGCCACTTTGACTTTAGAAATCAAAACACAATAACCTTAACAACTGTCCTGAGGAATGTGTGTTTTTTTAAACAAAACATTGAATATAGTAGTAACATAGTTTTAAAATTCGAAGCCAATCGCTTTTGGTAAGGGACTGTATGTTGTGTTTACTGTAGTGTATTGTTAATGATAGTGTGTTGCATTCATGGGTAGCTTATTGTAGTTTTTGTATAACGCGTTGCTTGATATTTAAATGTGCTTTTTAATAATGATATTAATATGATAATTTATAGATTGATAAATTAAAGTACAGTTAATTTTTCGTTGATTACGGTAATGATGATAGTGATGACGTTGCTTAACATTGGGTGGACAAGTGCATTATCGGATGATTATTATAATCATGGTTAACATACATTTCAAATACTGATTATATATATACGGAATATTACGCTAGTCAATTGTTCCAAGAGTTTGTATTCAGTCGAGTGGCTTGTGTGATGACGTATCACACGAGAGGCGGAGCCTCGAGTGTGATGCGAAATAGCACAAGCCACGAGACTGAATACAAACTCTTGAAACAATTGACTAGCGTAATATTCCATTTAGTATATACAACAACTAACGAAAACAGTTAACAATTGTATTTTTTGCTTTTACAAAACACAATGATACAAACGGAACGCCATAGTTTATATAACACGCGCATGAATACAGTTTATGCAAATTAGTCTAACGTGTACACATTTGAACAGGGGAAACACAGGTTTTAATCTTCGCGTGTTGAAAGCACATATTGTTGGATTTACCAGCTGGATTTATAATTCACCAACAGTTAATCGCTGTCACTTTCTACTATGCATATTCTCTTGCGTTTCTTCGATGGAGAGTGTGCATATTAGTTGTTGATGGTTACGTTACACCGGAATAATTGTGCACCTTGGAGATTTGTGTTATCGTGGGAATCATCAATGGCGGCGTTGGATGTGTTTTTGTTGCTGCTTGACATAGATGTGTTTCGCACCGATGACGGGATGACAGAACCATAGGTAGGTCTAGGGTTAAATTGCATAATTTGTTGTTGGTCAGGATTTTCTGATAATATTTCGGACATGGCTGCTTGCATTTCGAGAGAAGCCTTTGCGTAATTGTTAACACTTTGCACATTTTTGTGTCCAGTTAGCTGTTGAATCGTTGTTGGAGCAACCCCATTATGCAAGAGAGTCGTACAGGTTGTTTTTCGGGCACTGTGATCTGTCTTCCGACCTGTGAGATCGCCCCTCTCGGCCATCGTTTTCATTATTGACCTCAAGGAGTTTTCACCCATGGGCTGACATTTATACCACTTGTCTGACCCAGCATGTCGACTATAGTTTATACACAAGTAGAAAGGGGCATCATCATGCAGAGCTTCTTTCGGTCTGTGATGAGCAAACTCCTTGTACGCTTCAACAGGGCATGAATCTTTGTTGGTATGAGCAAACTGCTTAGGTGGAAAGGCCCTTTGATCCGACTTGGTTTCCGATGTACGTGTTTTGGTCAACCGTTCATTGTATTCAAGGTATTCTCTTCCTTGATCAGTTTTTTTCAGTTTGATGTCGCCCCATCTAAGGTTGTGACTTTCGGTTCCTCCACGAATGCCGAACAATGTTGAATTATTTAGCCAAACTTGATTCAACAGCTGTCTTGGGCTTTGAAGTCCAATTACTGCTTTTTGTTTTAAAATCCCTCTGTCTTCAGAGGTAATGGCTTCAGCAGCATGTGGCCTGTTTCGTTTTCCTTTTTGCTTCAGTTCCTTTCTTTTGGAAGCCAAAACCTTTCGAGAAGTTTCAAACTCTCTGTCATCCAAAATGCTGTGGGAATATTTATTTTCCCTTAAATATCTGGAAAAAAAATTAAACAAATGATTTTCTTTCTTTTATTTTTTAAACTTGACCCATGTACAGAATTATTTATTTTTTTTGTAACTGGATATAATTTGAAAATAATGGGCATTATTAACATTTTGTTCGAGATATTATTTTTTCTTAAACCGTTAATATAATTGTGCGGGTTATATTCAATTTACATATTGTTTTGTTTAATAACTTTTATACATTTATTTGCCATTTAAATAAATTTTATTTTCACAGATGTGTGCAATAACCAATCAGGTTAACATAATAAAAATAAAGCATAATTACACAGCTATAACATTTCATGCTGTTTAAATATTTTAATTTAATCACTTTATGTTGGATGTAGTAAATTAACTCTACAGCAAGGTCGACATGTTTAAATGTTTTATGGATAGGGTGTCCGCCTAGCCACTGGGAGGTGATGGGTTCGATCACCACCGTGCAAGCGTTCTTAAGATCTTTCACAAAGACACATAGTAATGGTTTTAAGCCCAGAATATGGACTCGAGAGTGTTTATATAAGCCTCAGGCTTTCGATGGAATCAAGCTTAAATATATAGGTTTATACTATCTCTACAGCAGTGAGTAATACAGTACTACAACAACATTGCATGATCATCACTGAAATAATATTTCGATTCAATGTTGATTGTTTATACACTGAGCACTTTATTCTACTATGTTTTTGGTGTATAAATATGAATTTCTTTTACAAACCGGTCAATACCTCGATGGTAGCTTGTGAGTGTGTCAGGCTCATACTCAGACCCGTCGGCTTTACGGATGGACAGGAGGAATGAACCTATGTAGTTGTCAAGTTCAGTCGTCATGATTTCACAGACAGATCTTGTTTCATTGCGTGGTGGTTCTGATAGCCAGCGTTGGAAATGGCGCATACATAAGTCAGTTTTGCAGCTAGTGTTCACATTTTCCATACTTTGAACAAAATTTGTCTTTTCATCTTCTGTTACATGTACAAATGTTGGTTGTTTACGTGTTTCACCTTGAGCATGACTATTTAAATTCATCTGTTCCATTTGATTTCTTTGGTCGTGTGAACTTAAATCTATATTTTGATGCATAACAGACTTACTTTCATTGGGCAGCTGGACACCTGCTTCTAAAAAAGTGGACACTGCACTTGTTTCAGTATATTCAGTGCTACTGACATTTTCATTCTCTCCAGAATTATGAACAGCCGTTTCAAATAGTTCATTTTCAAAAAAACTATCGTCAATTAAGTCAAATAAACCGATCGATGACCATTCCGCTATGTCCATGGTCGAAAATTCCGCCATATTTACTCTCTGGTCAAACTGCAGACGACGTATCTAATAATACTACACAAGGGGATTTTCTATTTTCGCTACGCATAGTGTGACGTCATTAAATGGGTCGTAGATTTCACAAGGGGGTTTCCTATTTTCGGTGCGCATACTGTGACGTCATTAAATGGGTCAAAAAAGTAGTCCGGCTAGACTAAAAATAGTAGTATGGTAATACGGAATTGGAAACAGCGAGTAGCGTAATACGGGATTTTTTATTTCAACGATTGATACAACCTGTATTTTGTTAAAAGCATTCAACAGGTATATAATAAATTTCTTTATTTAATGTAGTCACTTCTTGGTAGTATTTGGAAGTTATTAATATGAAAGCTATTTTAGATTTCTGTTTTTCATGGGTACATGGGCATAATATCAGTCAATCGGCGCTCTATGTATTTTTTTTTTATACCAAACATGTTTTTAAAGACACACAAATATATACTATAATCTATTCATTTACATAATAAATCACTACAACACAGCTTATTATGCAATTAAAGCGCCGTAAAACCAACTTTACTGCAGAGATGCATGTTTAATATCCACGTGTAACTTATGTTTATGATTTTTTAAAAATCGGGTTTTTATAATTGCATGTTTTCCTATTATCATGTTTAAACATAGCGGAGTCTGACCTGTTTATTACAGTGTACGTTTTAGCAAATACACGTCATAGGGATCAATGACCCAAACATACAAGATTTTTTGTTTATTCATAAACAAAATAACATATTTGCCATATTCTCTCCTATTCACTCCAGCTTATATATGGTACACACACGATCGTGAAAATGTGAATAAGTCGAGAACGATCTTATGACGTCACGAATTTCGTATCTTATGAAAAGAGAACGATGATGATTTATTAAAATGTTCCTCACTTACGCCATTGCTCCACTTTTTAAAACAATACAATAGTTTGTAACCAATATTGATCAATTAAAAAATAGACCTCAAGCATGTTACTACGATCATTCCAAGAAAAGGTTCGTCTATTAAACAGTTGTTGCCCAAAACATGAGTATAACCTCGGTATGTGCGAGATTTGCGGGAGCTAAAAAAGGCGGGGCATTAGTCATCGCATCCTTGACTAAGTTCACTCAGGTGAGGGTAAACATGAATGGGAAACTTGATAATCAAGCGATTTGCAAAGGCTAGCTAATAACGCGTTTATTTACGAACGATTACGATTGACAATTAATACCGATTTTAATATCAGCGGATAAATACAACGAGAAGATATCTCGAAGACCGACGCACTGAAACTGAGTGTCTTCGCAGTAGTGAATAATATTAAAATTATGTTAGATTTCGTTTTGTGTGCGTTGGCAAATTCCATCCCGTGTACGACCAATGTAAATAGCGATTTAAAAGCTGATGTATTAATAAACGAATCAATCGGATTGACAGAAATAATACACAAAATTGTATTTGCAAAGTTGTAAATGTTTAGGACTGCGCAAATCGATCACCGGAAGCATAGTGATGTGTTTCAAGATATTCAACGCGCTTTACGAGTAACAAGAAACAGGTGGACTAGCGATTGGTGTAATGAATGAGTTTCTTTAAAACTTTCACAGTTAAACGACCCACAGATCGATACTTTGCCCAAACGGGTATTCACAAACCTTATTGAATATAATAATGATAGCACAATCAATGAATAAACTGTTTAGCTAGCCCGTTAGCTACGCGGTAAGAGTGTATATGACACACAGTAAAGAATGTAAACTACTTAGACGGAATCAGGTTAAACCCTTCGTCAGAGCTCAGGAATGTTCACTTTAATTATTACTTTTGTTTAAATTAAAAAATATTCAGTAATAAGAAGGCAGATGTTTATTCCATCATGACAAAATTATTAAAAGATACATAAGCTTGGCGCCTTTTACCATCTGAGCTAAATCGAATGCTGGTTTATAGGTTGTTACTATCACTCACAGCTCTTTGTTAATGTTTGTGTTTATCTTTGTTGCATATTGGCAGGTGAAGTCAGAGGGGAAAATAGCTAAGTTGAAAGACGAATTACAACTAAACACAATGAACTGGAAATTCAAAGTATTTAAGTCCAGTGAAATATAACAAATGCTGAAAATAATAAAGTGGCATATGACTATAAATGTTAAATAATAGAACCTTTCATTTAAAAGGAAGCTAAATATGCACACAAAAGGTACAGGGCTAGGCCTCAAATGAACGGGGTGAAAAGCTGGGTCAATTAGGGGCATTTTAGAATATATTTCCAACTTCAATATGAAACAGGTGCACAACAGTGATGCAAATAGGAGAAGAATGCAGCACCCTTTTATGTTAAGCGTGATGTATCAAACACAGTAAAATGATTCCATTTAAACATATTCGTTAGTCATCTTGTAATTGTATTGTTTATGCTAATTATATATAATCTAGCTGATGATCTGTTATCTTATTTCTGTTGGGTGTTAAAAGAAGCACTCAAACGATGTAACATACGGCGAACTTGAGCGCCTTAATTTACTGTCAAACAAATAGATAATATAATAATTATTATTAAATTTGAGGTCAAAATTTTACACTCTGATAGAAATCAATTCAGTAAAAAATGACGTAAATTGTTGAATGATTGCGAAAGATATCATAACAAATACGTTGTTGCTGCCTACTCCGTTATTTGCTGAGCAAACTTGTTTTTTAAGATGCCTGGTATTTTTAAGGTGTCGGTCAAGATTCTATATTTCTTGGCGCAATTAGAGAAATATTAACATATAATTGTATCCAAAATTGGGACGGTCGATTGGTAAACTCGAGTAGAGGTCTTTTTGATAAAAATATAGCAAACTTGTAAATGCAACCATATGTAGTATCATGTAATATTAAAACGTGAAGATTTAGTGTATCTATGTTACGATTACCTTGTCATAGTTTAAGAATATAAAGTTGCAGATGATCTAAAACCAATCCTACACCTGCTGAGCAAATGACATGTATTGCCTGTAACCGTCTAGAAGACGAATACCATTTTGTGCTTTAATTCAACTTATAATCAGATTTAAGATATAGATATATACCTTCATATTTCAGAAACAGACCAAATTTGCAAATATGTATAGAACGTATTTCTTCCCATAGTAGATCCGTGTTGGGAATATTTAGTACATTTGTCATATCGCATTTTCAGTTAGACAATTAACTTACATGGTGTCTGTCCATTTGATAAAAATGTACCCAATTAGCGTATTCTATGCATTTCGTCTATCTATTTATGCTGCCGACTTCTTTCACTAGCTAAAATATGTAAATTACTTATGTTCTTGTTTTTGTATGTAAATGAAATGTACAGTTATTTTATACATTATAAAAATGTTAAGTATATAGTGTTTAAATTAATACAAACATGAATTTCATTAGTGTTTTATAAACTTATTATTATATGATGTATACCATGTATGTCATCTACCATATGTTTTGTTGCGAAATAATCACGAAATTTGTGCTGGTAATAGAATGTAACACATTCATTCTAAATCTCATATATTGAATTTTCTATAATTATTAATGTCAAATAAAAACAATGCATAATGTTTTTTATTACGTATCTTATTCTGTATTTTCAGTAGTTTTGTGCTAGCTCTTGTTAACGTCTCACTAAGGTGTTGTGCGCCGAGTAAATGCACGTATTATAAACTGCGTATATTGATTGATTGATATTATTTATGTATGAAGTATGTATAATCTTGCTTACTCATAATTAAAGTACTCGTTAGAAATATGTATATATTAGTATTAATGTTGTTATCAATTGCATGTACTTAAATGTGGCCACACGGGGCCGTGTCGAAATATTGCATATAAAAGCTTGAATCTTGAATCTATGATCGTGTTACGCATCCTTTTTCTATATTGAACAAGTTAGACTGAGAACAAAGTATTTTGGCTTTAAATTTACCTATAATCATCCACCATGTCAAATCGGACATTGAGAATTTCCTCAACAGAACTGGTTGTGCAAAAAAGCACTATTTCGTTATTTAATAATAAGGAATGTTCCATTTTTGATGTGGTTGTTTTTCTTATTTGTATGAAATACATAGAGTGTTTTTGCCGCAAATGCTTATGGTATTTAACACCTACATAGGAGAAACCGTATTCGGTACTAGCGTAACATAACTACTAATGTTATATACCAATATATTTGTTTTGTTCCTAATTTCTATTAATAGAACTATCAACTAGATCAAGTTCATTTTTCGTTTGTAGCTTGCTCAAATGGTTTTACAAACAAGCGGTACTTGTATGTAGTAATCGATACATTGAAGACGGGCATCATGTCCTAAATTGCAGTCACATAATCAAGACTGCAGTAATAGTTGAAGTTCAGTACCTTCAGTAGGCGGATAATCAAAATGAACGAACGTGAATAAATGAATACAATATGATCTTTAATGATACATAAGTTGAAATTAAAATAAACTTCGTAGCATTAAAATGTTAATTGCAAATAAATACAATATAATTTGAATTCGATTTAATGACAATATTATGTCCCTATTGTAAAAGCAATAATAGCTCGCAACTGCATAGATATGCCTCTTTGGAGAATCTTTTACCACAATCACATAAGCACGAACAAGAAGATGCAATTATGTATACATTTTGCGTAATGGTATGTAACGTTAAACTTATACTCAGTGAGTAGTGTCTCATTGTACGATTCTACGGGTCGCCGTGGCGTAGTGGATATGGTGTACGCCTAGCGATCAGCGACCTTCTATTACTTTACGTTTTCGTAAAAGATGGATATTGTATTGAATAGGCTTATTAAACACTTTATTTTAAAGTTGTTTGCAAAACAGTATCGTTTTGTTTAATCATAAAAGAGAACGTTTATAATTGTTTGGTTGATTACTACTTCAATACCACATCCTTATATGTATTGCTATACTTTTAAACGCATCCTTATACGAAAGACTTTCAGAGTGAATATTAAAAATGTCTTTAAAGTTAAACAAGTATTACACTCTCAGGGACGTTACACGACGATTATTTATTTAACGCTTTATTTTATTTTGTGAATTTCGCGTAAACACATAATATATAGCCTTCGGAGCATTGGTAGTTCTTTAAAACGTTTTACAACATTATTTGTGTTCATATTAAACAAGAAATATCTTTAAAAAAGATATACGGCGTTGATTGTGGTCGATGTTTATGAACGATCAAAAGTTATCTCTATGAGATAAAAAGTAGCGGATGCCTTTTTTCTGCGCAGTTTTTTAGCTACATCACAAGCAAATCAATTACGGGATGTTGCGCCAGATTTCGTGGCTTATTTTGCTTTATGTGATATTATTACTCAGATATCTATATTTACAGAATAGAAAAACACAAGAAACATGAAAATAAACGAGTGCATATAGGTCAGCCGGCAATACTCGAATGTTATTTAATTGCATAATTATAGTATAGTGAATTTTTGTGCTCATGCTTAATAAACTGGTCTAAATGGATAAATATTTCTAATTAATTTTATCAAAATTGGTCCTTATCATGCAAATGTTAAAAACATATTAAAAATCGATGATTGACATACCACAATAATATCGCCGAATATCTTTATTTAGTATCTTTCTAATCAAAACAGACTTCAAGTGCACAAAGTTTACGAGACGGCGTTTATATAAAGATTTCTGCAACTGACCGCAAACTGACCTTGATACCTTGCGGATTGGAATGCAATGCATTAAAGTTAGGTAACAATTCTGCTGCTGAAACGACGGCTTGTTTACGCCAACTGTACACGACCAAGGCAACAGCTGTGCCTAAAATATTGATATATCGACAAAGCGACTAAACGAACTATTTACTCCATCAGACAAAAATAGAATAGATTGCGAACTCCGGTGATGAACTGTATATAAACTCTGACTTTCACACACTGGCCGCGAATTGACCCGAAACCTCGCGGGTTGAAATGCAATGCAAGTAAGTACTAAATATGAGAATATAGCCTTTAGTATAAACGCTTTTGCGCTGGTAATTCTCTGAAAATAAAAGGTGAACGCACAAACTGTATTTATGTCGAAAATTGATTGTAAAACTGTTCTATCTATTGAGCCTTTTCATTAGAGATAAAATTGTTTCATGCAGTAAAACAGTGTTACAATGACGCGGATATGTTTCCAATGCTCTGGTGGTATACTCAAATCAGCCAATGGAATAAATGAAGTGTATTCATTCGTACCTAGCCGCGGGAAATTTTATTTGAATATTATTGGACACTTACAAAGGTCAAGTCAGGGTGAAAAGCTGGCTTAATACAGCTTACGCCGAAAAATGCACAAACTGCAAATTTATACGATTTAAAGTTTCAATACTTAAATTACAGCTTCATCGATTTCGAACTTCTCTATTGGTTATGTTTTTGGAATTGTATCTTCCCATTTATATATTGAATGGTTTTACAAATTACCATTTGACGCAAGGATTAGTCCGTTCCTGAATAATTGGATGATAAGACATTAATTGTAAACGCATCATTATAATTGTGCATTCAAGCTATGCGGGCATGGAAAACATGCGTTTTAATCCTTAAATGTACATCAATTATGCTCTGCTTTATTCAGGTTATGTTCCCGATTCAGCTATTACATTAAGAACGAAAGGGTTCTTATACGTGACCCAATATCAATTTCCACGAAGTCTTGTAATATTGACGAATGACCATTCTGAACAGCATGTCGAACATAAATGTTTAAGCCTCATTGGTGATAAAAGAGTGGTAACAGACAGTTCTAACGAACGAACGCACACTGTGTTTTATTACAGAAATCATGGGCAACAATTAATTCATTAATTTAAACGAGGTACACGTATGAGTTTTGAGTGTTGTCGACCCAATTTTATAAGTAATGTAGGTCGATGTTTTCTTCATGAAGTTGTTGTTTCATTGGGTAGTTTATATATTCCAAAGACCTAGTTCTAATTTTGCTCCTGCTTCCGAAAACTGGAGATATATATGCTAATATATTTATTTCTATAATAAGTACTTTTTTTCCACACTACTGCCAAACGCTTGTTAGAAGTATGTGCATGATTCAGAGCCGTATTTTACTTTTTTAGGATTTACTAGAAAATGTTGATAAAAACTGAATACACATTAAGTATGCTAAATACAAGTTTTTAACTGTAACATCCTGGTTATAACCGATATTAATATTTGCAAATAACTGCATAAATTAACGTCAGCATAAATTCCCTCAATTGTTTTCGGTAATTCAGTATGTTATATATTTGCAGTTATTAATATCGTTTGGTTAATATGCGCGCGCATATAAATACGAAGCACTCATTATTACACACATGTTCAGGTGTATTTAAACAAATTAATTATCTCCCGTTAAAGCGGTTTATGTTATCTACCTTCGATACTCTATATATAGATCATCATACGTGGCAGTAATACGTGGCAGTATAATATGCTGGAATATAAAGTTAATGGATTGTTAATGTACGTACTTCCAATTAATACATACGTTTTATGAATTGTAACACAATTGCTTTGCATCGAAAGTTTGTCTTGGTAAATTAAAGGCCGCCTACATACTAATTTCGAATGTGACTTAATAAATTTTAACCAGACATTCACGCCCTATGTGACTTCACATGTTGACATAGTCAGAATCAAATTGTGTTTTGTGCATCTTCTCGCCGATATAAACCGTGGCCTGATCTAGTGATGATTATTGAGGTCTATTAATTATTCATATGTGGTTTATGTTAAATCCAATTTATAAATATCCATATATTGCATTGCCAATTAGATATTTGCGCGCATACTCGCATGGTCGCCACCACAATATAGTTCCATAGTAAAATATACGTTTTGTTTTCTTTTCACGCAGGGCTATGGCATGTACACTGCTTCTGTTAGCGTTTGTAGCTGGTGAGTACATTAAAACTAGTCATAGAAAATTACGGAACATGCGTGTATATAATTCAATCAGAGGAAATCATACATATTTCCAATTTCTGTGTCCATCTGTCCTTACGGGGGATTTTTGTGTCGTGCATCATTCGAAAAGAAGTCCTACGAGACTGATGAAACTTAGCAAACATTCAGCATGTGACATTGCTCTCTTTCATAGTTTTGTTCAAAAGAGTTGAGCCTATAAGGATCTATGGGCTTTTTAATCAAAACATATAGTTTTGAACAAGACAGGTTTTGCTGATAGTGTAATGAAACTTTAACAAAACATTTTATCAACATGTCAACTTGCGCACCTGGGTATTTTGTTCTTATGCATTTTCAGCAAAACCGGACGGAGTTATGACACGGTTTACGCAAATTGTTACATTGTTGAATTTCGTGAGTGTACCAATCAAACACTTTTGCTGTAGAGTGAGATACACAATATTAACGGCCATGCGCTTTTTCAAACCTTGGTTTATATTTGTTTGACTAACTGTCGGTGTGGCTATTTGTTGAGCAAAAATAATAAGTTTTGAAGTTGTGTCAAATCGTATTCGAAGAAAGTTCTTCATAGAGTAATAAAACCTTAGAAATATATTAACCAGCACGTGACCTTGCCAACCTGGAAACTAGTGTTTGCACAGAAGCAGGGTAACGGCACTGTGTAAATATAAAGCATTTTGGTACTGTATGGCTTTTCACTCGACTATTTTATCTGGTACTGTGAGTAATCTATATATTCATACTAAAAGCCATGTTCATGGGTTGGCTATTGTGTCGCACTTCTTTTGACATTAATATTTTTAAAGACAAAGGTTCTGAGTGCGGCACATGTCTAAGTTGATAATCCTGTTACATTAACGACTTTTGACATCATAAACATCGTAAATATTAAATTTAGGCTATCCAATTGATCGATTTGATGCTCCGAGGTATTAAATGTTTGAGTAATGTACTAGTTTAGGTCAATACGTGTAACACGTACATTTCCCTTACAATAACACATGTTTAAACACACGTCTGCGTTGCCAGTATGTAAAGGGACATAGCCATGACAAAATCTAAAACATCATATATGTAGACTTACTTCCCTTTTTAATTTTTTTATGTAAAATGGTGCATGTATAAAGATCATTTGGCTGACATCATAATTCAATGTATGGCATACTTCGAGTTTTACGAGAGTTTTCATAGCATAGATCACATTCGTAAAGTGTTTATGGATGCGTACGTGCGGTAGTTAGTTGTCCGAGCTTGCGAAGTTGCCAAGAGTATATGTTTAGTATTCGTCACGAAATTTCTCTCTTTGAGGAGGCGTTATGTCTCGTGTGAGACCCATGGCCCTGAAAGTCGAAGCACACAATTATACGCAAAATGTATGCTAAAGGCATGGCGCAGATCTTCGAAATACTAGCCTCGTCATGTATAAGGCTTGTTACTACTACATGACGAAATGTTCACAATGCGGAGCAAGCTTTTCGTGCGCACAAGGTGGCGCTTAAAGATAATAATATACAAAAACTAAACAAATTAAACAAATGAACGGTATTTGAATTCACTAAAATTTGAAAAATAACATGCACTAGTGAAAATATTGCGTTAGGAACCGCCCACAGGGCAACCCCCGGGAGGGCGTGCAACGCGTTCAATAGGTATCCAGTCTTAACAAAGATGTATGCATGAAAATGTTAAGAAGACGATTGCAGACTTTGTTTATCAGTTTTCCTTGTTAATATCAATTAAATACGTTTACTTGTTTGTTTAAATAGATAATATTTGAAAATCTATATGTAACAGGGTATTCACTCTGACACTAACCCTTTAATAATACTAACCCAATCAAGACTGAGAGAGTTTCAGTGTGGGTGCTAATTTGTGAGTGAATGAAGTTACAAACACTGCATGTTTTTAAGTTAGATGTTTTTAGCTATAGAGTTTCACTGGTTTTATACACTAGTATAGTGTCATTCTTTCATAAAGTCTCGTAAGAGATAGATGTAATTTCAAATTGGCATTATCCATTTGCCAGTATCTAATTATTCTAAAACTTAGTCTTCAGGTCGCTGGTTAGTGTACTTTTATTGTTCATATAAAAACATTGTATTGTATTGTTTATTTGAATACTAATGTATTTGCCTGATTATTGTGTATTTCAATGCAATATGTAATGTAATATTGTAATTTGCATTTGTTATTCATAATTGGTTTTGTTAATTTCAGGCCATCATTTTCATCATTATCTACATATTTATAATAACTAATAAGTACAACAAACCCACTTGAGTTATGAATACACAACCCGGCTACATATATCTGAATGCATCCTGAACCAGGTTTTTCAATACCAGAACAATCTATAAACTTCGACCGTTACCAGAATATTTTTTTTGGCCTGGGGCAAAGCCCTAAGGCCATAGTAATGATACAAATTTCTGAGGCAGTCATAATTGGCTTGCTGCCAAAACATCCACGAAAGAATAAATTCCCAAAAGTCCGATTTACCACTTGGCGGTCATTCATGCGCAATCAAAGAAGAGGGACCTATACAAACAAATAGGTCCCTGCAAAGAAGTTCTTCGCAGATCTCAGTAACCCACATTGTAAATACAGAACACCACTATATAACATGACAGTGTCATAAAACGTGTAAAAAAATATTATTGAAGCAAAATTGCTAAGCATTTGGTACGACATAGTTTTTATTATTGTTTGCATATTCATGCGAGAATAAGTTCCTCACTTGACGGTCTAGGCCGAAAATATACGAGTGTCTACGGAGACAGTAAGAAGAATTTTTTCTGAAACATTTTTTAAGGTATTAGAACTCTAATGAACTTCGTGCAATATCGCCTTCTTTCGTACATATCCGTCACTCCGAACGTTATGTGCGGAAAACTACGAATATTCTATACGCTATGAAATACTAAATGTAGGATCCGCAAAAGTAAAGATAAAGGTACGAACCTAGTTATCTGTTACGATCGCACATTTTGGTGCCGCGACCACAAAAATAAACCTACAGAAGTTATTAGCAGTAAGAGACGGACATGCGGCTACGCTTGAAGATTTATTCGTGCAACTAGAAACGGCAAAGGAAAATAACTCATACGATGAATTTGAGCTGTGCTTTGAAATGATCAATGACGTTCTTGCATTTTTGAAGTCTGTTGACGAGAAGATTACTAACACCTTCAACACGGAAACATTGCTACGAAGCTCAGAGAAATAGCTGCATACAGTTTTCCTCTGAAATTAAAGTTGCACATATATAAGAAGCATTCAACAAACGCTAAACACTGTTCGAACGCCCCACCCGCTAGCCTCGAACATGAAGCTGGAAACACTAACCAGTCATCGATGCCGCACATACAAGCTGTACAGGAACCGCGCGAGATGGTACAGCAAGTACACGAACAGCTGCAGATGCCACATCATTTACCAAAATTAACACTACCGACTTCCAAAGGTGAATTAATGAGCTGGCCTACGTTTTGGGATTCGTTTTCATCCGCCGTACACAACAACCCCCACTTACATGACATACAGAAGTTTTCAAACCTGAAATCTCTTATGCAAGACGAAGCTGCCAGAACAAATGAGGGATTTTCGCTAAGTAACGCCAACTACCAGCAAGCTATAAATTGACTACAACAGCGGTATGGACAGATTCAGAAGATCACCGCTGCCTACATGTGCAACTTACTACAGCTGCCGTCACCCGCCACAAACATCCGAGAGCTTCGTTACTTCTACGATCGTCTGGAAACCAACATCCGATGATTAGAGGCACTTGGTGAGGCACATGATTCCTACGGTAATCTGTTGATTCCTATTATTTTAGAAAGACTTCCGTCGGAAACCCGCAGAAATCTCGCCCGAGAAAATAAAACAGGAACTTGGACTCTTTCAGATTTGTTGGCAAGCTATTTTTCGCGAGATCGAAACAATGGAAGCTGGGGACAGTCATGAAATCCGCGACACACCATTTCCGACAGCAGCCTTCAATTTAAGTGCCCGGATGAACGGCAATCAACAGAAGGGAACCGATGCCAATACGCGAATGACGGTCAGTGAGCGTGAGAGTAAGAAGAGACGAACAGAATGTGTATTTTGCGGACAACAATATAACGGTGACTGTTATTCTATAAGTAGCATTCCCGAGAGAGTATCTATTGTGAAGAACAAGAAACTATGTTTTAATTGTTTAAGTAACAGCCATTCACTGAGGGATTGTCCATCGCTATGGAGATGCATACATTGTGCACGTAAACACGACACGAGTTTGTGCCAGAATACACACGCAAAGACTCCGTCCACAGGAAACGGAACAGCCATTACCAGAAGTCATCCGAATGAAAGTATCGGAAGTGCTTGTATCAATGATACCGGTGCTACAGTGCTTCACACCACTGCGAAATCGGCCCCGATAAAGGTACGAACCTACACAACGCGTAGTTGTCTATTACGATCGCACAACTTTTATTCAATTTATTCATTTTTTTCATCGTAAGTATGTCAAATTTTCATGGTAAAAAGTTATATTATTTATAAGTTTTCGGCTTGCTCGGTTAAACTTATCATTTTTATTTAATGCTTTCCGGTGGTTTATAGAGAAATATCAGTGAATTAAAACTGATAATTTCACTGTTTCAAACAGTGAAAATTATCAGTGAGAATTATCGATAATTGTCATTGTTTACTGTGAAATGACGTCATTTTTTGACGAAATGACGTCATTATTCCAGAAAATTCTTAAGTTTAACTCTTTAACAATGTACAGTATATAAACTGTGAAAAATGCATTAAATAAAAAGAAAATTTGTTGGATTCGGTGGATTATCGATTTTAATTCACTCGTGATCATAGAAAATATATGTAAAATATTATTTTCTATGATCACTCGTGAATTAAAATCGATAATCCACTGGATCCAACAAATATCCTCTATATATTTGCGTAATGATCATACCAGGAGCCGCTTCCTCGAAAATTCTCAAGTCAAATTATTAAACTTAAGCTGGTAAGAGAGATTGAACTTAGTCTAGTTGCTCATTATTGGAGATATGTTGAACAGGTATATTTCGCTGATAGTAAGTTAAAGTTTAAATGAAAATACTACTAATACAAAAAAGAAATTAAAAAATCAAAATCATAATTATACGCATAACGTTTTTAGAATAATTTATATCGTTTAAAATGGGACGCTCTAGTATCTTGATACTGGTCACTTTTTATCCCTATTATAAGCCATAAAGAGCCATATTAAATAATCTATTGTGATTTGTAAATTCGATATTAATTAGAGCATATTGATAATTGTTTAAACATGGAATTGCAAAATTGCAAGTGGGGTAAAAAGAACTTGTTTGCAATAAGTTCAACGGGGAATCAGCACAATTCTACGTTTTACGTAAAGTTACGATAGCCATCATTATCAATATATTGGCAGGAACTGATAAGCAGGCATCCATGTGTATAGTGAATTGGGACGCCATTCATCGATAAGTTATTGGACAATTAATCAATATCAGCACTGATATAATTGTTTCATTTGAGACTCGTATTAAATCTTGCTTAAATAATGTGGTTTCCCGATCGGGAAAAGGTTAAACATAAGTTTTTTGGTGTAAATGTTTTGTATTTTTTGTGTACATGTGTTTGTGGAGCAAAACCCATTTAATTGAAACTTGGAATAATTGATAACAGTTATCATAGTGTTGACCTAATTGCCCTTAAACATGTGCAGTTATATTGTCTTCCAGTTAACTTTCCGGCCTTGCTTACTGGGTGTTTAGTTAAAGTATTTGTTAAGCTAAGAACATGTTTAGGAGGGTTGATAAATTTTATATTTTCTATAAAATTATGTGTTTCAGTAATATGCCAGGAAAACACTACTCAATACATTTGCGCTACACAGTCAGACGAACATGTTTCCGGACTGTAAAGATATTTTATGCATTCTCTTGAGACGAAGAACAACATGTCCGGGTTATCAATTCGTATTATAATTTCTTTAACAACCACGACCACATACACTGATTTGCGTAAATTATATGCTTCAACCTACTCAATATACATTATTTTTCTTTATTATTGAACTCGGTACAGTTTGTCAAATAAATGTTAATATGCTAACAAATGGTGCTGTTTGTATATTCTATTTTAATATCTAACGCTCGAGCATGTTTGTGTAATTGTTTATTAATTAATGTATAATTTAAGTTCAGCAAAAGGCTTCTAATAATAGGTAAAGTCGCTTTTTGGGAAGATTATTCAATATTATTTTCAACACAAATATCATTGATTGTGAAATAACATTTTAATTATAGGTGCTGTTAGAACTTGGAAAGGCATCCATGCAGTCCATGACAGTGATTAGAACCTTCCCTGCGCTTATGGGAAATCTCTGAGACAAAAATAGGTCTTGCAAGATGAATAGTTAAAAAATAGAGCTTAGTAGGCTAGTAAATTTACAACTATACCTCTGAAGCGCCAGAAAGTATATTAACAACAAAAAGAATTTACATATTATTAAATTAAATATTATATTAAATATAAGTATAACACTAAATATTATACGCATTGAAAAATTATTAACAACATAAATTCAGTACTAGTAGCGGGCAAATTCCCACTATAAGCAATATTTTACATACAATGATAAAATCTGGGTACGTGGTGCATGGAGAGTATACCAACGACGGGTAGTTAGTTTGATTGGCAGCCAGATATGAGTAGGGTAAAACTAGGTGTTTCAGCGCCATCTTGTTTGACGGTTCGGCGGTTTATGCCTGTTCCGGCCTTCTGATTGGTTGTAATGGAGTGAGATCGGCCTTCGGATTGGTTGATAGGTTTGGCGGCCATCTTGGCGGTTTACAACCGTCGGTTTTTGGCGGTTTCATATATGATGAGTAAGAATGTTGGCGGTTTGACGCCATCTTGATTGCTTCACTTCCGTCGGTTTGATATATGATAAGTGAGCATTTTAGCGGGCGGTTCGATTAATTGCCACTTTATTGACGGTTTCCGTCGGTTTGATATATGATAAATATATAAGCGGTTCGATTTATTGCCGCTATATTGACGATTTCCGTCGGTTTAACTTTTAATGAGCGGTTTGATATATGATAAATATTTAAGCGGTTTGAATGATTGCCGCTATATTATCGACTTCCGTCGGTTTAATATAGGATAGATCCGCCATATTGATGCGTAATAATAAGATCGTTTAGGTACAAGTATTCATGAACATGTTTAATAGTGTCGTTGGATTAGGTGGTTTATCTCTTCATACGTCATTTTAATTTTTGTGTACATCGATTTAACGAAGCATTTTCGAGCCAGTCCGCTAGTATAAATAAGCACGCGTCCTTTACTCAATAAATTTCATGAGTTGCTTTGTTGATTGAACTAGTAATGATATAATAAATATTAATCCCCGCGCTGAAATAGCATTCAAATGTACCTGACGTGGTTTACATACTTAAGCGTTACAATAATTGAGTGTAATTTGTAGTTAATTTAGTCAAGAGACTTTTAAATCTGTTAGACAGCGTTTGACGTATAATTACACTAACCCCTTTTAACCGAGCGCATTTTTGTAATTTACAAAAGAGAAGTGAAGCGGGGATTCATTAGAGTATATTATCAACAAGAAATATCTTTAAAAAAATGATATACGGCGTTGATTGTGGTCGATGTTTATGAACGATCAAAAGTTATCTCTATGAGATAAAAAGTAGCGGATGCCTTTTTTCTGCGCAGTTCTTAGCTACATCATAAGCAAATCAATTACGGGGTGTTGCGCCATGTTTCGTGGCTTATTTTGCTTTATGTGATATTATTACTCAGATATCTATAATTACAGAATAGAAAAACACAAGAAACATGAAAATAAACGAGTGCATATAGGTCAGCCGGCAATACTCGAATCTTATTTAATTGCATAATTATAGTATAGTGAATTATTGTGCTCATGCTTAATAAACTGGTCTAAATGGATAAATATTTCTAATTAATTTTATCAAAATTGGTCCTTATCATGCAAATGTTGAAACCATATTAAAAATCGATGATTGACATACCACAATAATATCGCCGAATATCTTTATTTAGTATCTTTCTGATCAAAACAGACTTCAAGTGCACAAAGTTTACGAGACGGCGTTTATATAAAGATTTCTGCAACTGACCGCAAACTGACCTTGATACCTTGCGGATTGGAATGCAATGCATTACAGTCACTACGTTATTGTCAGTAAGACCGGTATAACACAATGATCGCAACCCCTTCTGCGAACTCCGGTGATGAACTGTATATAAACTCTGACTTTCACAAATGGCCGCGAATTGACCCGAAACCTCGCGGGTTGAAATGCAATGCAAGTAAGTACCAAATATGACAATATAGCCTTTAGTATAAACGCTTTTGCGCTGGTAATTCTCTGAAAATAAAAGGTGAACGCGCAAACTGTATTTATGTCGAAAATTGATTGTAAAACTGTTCTATCTATTGAGCCTTTTCAATAGAGATAAAATTGTTTCATGCAGTAAAACAGTGTTACAAAAACGCGGATATGTTTCCAATGTTCTGGTGTGATACTCAAATCAGCCAATGGAATAAATGAAGTGTATTCATTCGTACCTAGCCGCGGGAAATTTTATTTGAGTATTATTGGACACTTACAAAGGTCAAGTCAGGGTGAAAAGCTGGCTTAATACAGCGTACGCCGAAAAAACGATCCATTGAAACGGACGAGACCAGTTGTCTAACACACATTTGTAGCCACGCGTAGAGGTTATCAAGATAGCAATTGTTGTCTGGGTTCCCACAGACATATCCACACTTTTATTTCGAGGATATACTGAAAGAAGTTGATGAAAATGCTATAATACGTTCTTGGGAAGAAAAGATGCCGAATATAAGCCCAGAGATGGGTTTCCTTCACAAACGAGTTATAGAGAGCAAAGACTTTCTAGCCATTATGAAAACGGATCAATTGAAAGCCAAGATAAAAAAATGGTGCTTACAATTACACAGATAGAAGACAGATTGTTTCGCTGTAACTGATATAAAAACACAATAATTCAACGTTATTATTCAGTCATGGATTGATCTTCTAGTAGAAATGGAGTGTTCTGATAATATTGATGGGAATTTACCTTTTGTGTATGATGTTAACAATGTTAATATCCAGAACGAACTTTTACAAAAAGCAAAAAACGTGAAGTGTAGAACTGCCATGATGAAAAGGATAGCTTTACTTACACTCGTTGCTACTGGTATTTTTCCCGGGTATGTTTCTTCTAGGCCATGATGTCGTTCAATGCACTCCACAGCAATAGACCTTCTGAAATGAAAACAACACCATTTGTTTTATTGTATCAAACGGAGCAATTTTCGTTAGAAAATAGTGTGTTGTTGTCATTTTGTAAAATAAGCAACCAAACATATTTAGACATACGACATTTTGCTAAAGGAAATGCTACAAGTTTTGGTGAAACCCTTCATATTTCTCAATGTAATACTTTGAAAAGCTTGTTACCTTAATTTGATGACATGTGTTGTAAATGTTTGATATTTGATAATGTTATTATGTTTATAATATTAACTTTGTACAGTTTAATTTGATATTCATAGTATAAAGGAAATAACTCTTTTATCTGATTGCTAATGTAAGGGGAAATACTCTTTTATCTGATTGCTAATGTAAGGGGAAATACTCCTCCAGTCTTGTTGAATGTAGGGGGGGGGGCAATTTAGAGTGTTGAAGAGCACACGTTTGTTGACAAATAAATATCAGAAAACTCATCAGTGTTTTATCACATTTAACATAGAAAATTATGTTCTGTACATGTTATGTAATGAGATCACTATGTGTATACAATAAATATTTTAAATGCATTGAAGTATTCAATTGTTCATTTTTAAAGTTGTTTTCGTATAGTGCACACTGTCAATGTTTATAAATAAACGAGAAATATTGATTTACCATGGATACATTACAAAAGGAGCGTATTCTTTCAGAATACTATTTTAATGCTAAGCAACCCGGTAGTTATGTAGGTGCTGTGAAATTACAACAAATATTGAAAAAAAATACTCAGGAGCGTTTTCTTTGAATTTCATCAACAAATGGTTGAATAATCAAGATTCCTATGCGTTGCAAAAACA
This sequence comes from Dreissena polymorpha, assembly GCF_020536995.1. Lineage (NCBI taxonomy): Eukaryota > Metazoa > Mollusca > Bivalvia > Myida > Dreissenidae > Dreissena > Dreissena polymorpha. The sequence continues at coordinate 153,331,877 of NC_068356.1, read as the reverse complement.
GCCTGTTACTTTCATTTTAAACCAAGAACATCTTCTCTGGAAAGCCCTAAAGGCTATATTTGGTTTACTTTACGAATGTCAGCAGTATGATTTGAAGCCGAAATTAGTTCGTTCAGTTGTTTTATTCTTTTGTTAAGTCTTTTTTATGTTATGCCTCTAAGAATAAAATATAAGAGATTTAATAAACTGAAAAATATCAAACGCATTTATTCAATCTTTGACTTTCGGTGAAAATATGGATGAAAGAGACGCGATCAAACATATCATGAAGCAATAAAGATAAACAGATGATAGTGTCATTTCAATAAACATAATTGGTAATTAGCGGGTAAGTTCTTAAAATTTTTGCGACAAAAAAAGCCATGTTGTTGATGTTTAGTAAATTTCAATTCAGAATTAATCTACATCTTTGGCTTATATCTAGCCATCGAGAAGCTATAAAGTGAATCAATTTATGTGATATTCTATTTCAACGGATTACATTTTTTAATGGCAATCGGGTTAACTATTATATAAATGTTTGTGTTTTTGAGATATTCTGGGTTAAATGATCAGCATGTATTTTTCCATTTAAATTCCAAATGCTTGGTATTTATCTTTCCAAAGCGATGGCCCAAGTTTTAATTGTTTACAGGTCCCATTACAATTTTAAAGTCGATTTATATGTTTGTATTAACTTATGAATAATGTTTTGAATTTATTAAATATGCGATGAATGGTCTGCTTATAGGCAATAAGAAAAATGCATGTACATACTAGATTAAAACAAAATTGGTGCAGTATATAATAACGCATGAGGGAAATGATTTTTGTTGAATGGTTAAAACCTATTTTTATTCAGATATTTACGTTCATATTCATAGTTATTGTTAATAATTTAAAGCTGTGATATCCGATTAAATTTTAAGGCTGTAAGGGAGATAAACATTCAAACAGTTATAAAGAGGTTTAACCTTTAAAAGATGTAATGTAATTATTCGACAGTTTCAGCAAGCGATGTTCACAGACAATTCTTTGAAAAATTATTTTAAAAAGCCAAAATAAGAATAGTGGATATGAGTTTATTGTTTTGATATATACATTCCCACCATGATATACATTACAATATAAAAATGCGTTCATGTGTTCAGAAACATTTCTATGGTGACTGTAGGTGAATAAGTTGACTATATCTACACTTTCAGATGCTTTTTGAGCTAAATCACCAATGACTTAAAATAGTTTGAAGTCAGATTCCATTGACTAAACATCCATGTCTTCTTTGCTTGGTAAACCCTAATGAAATTCAATTGTTTCTATTTGCTTTTTTCATATTATCTAATAAGTGTTAATCAGTTGAATAGCAATAAATGATCTTTTTTTTGAAACTCCGTAAACATGAATTGCGCATTTTTAAACACATTCAAAAGAAATGTTGGCTTTCCGCTACCACTTGATCCGGCAATAATGCAAGTTGCAGGGCATTCAAATTTAATGAGTGTATCCATCATAATGTGTGTATTGAATGTAACATACTAATTAAAAAATAAAACCACCCACATTGTAATAACTTCAGATACATTTTGTTAAAGGTCTACATATTTGTTTATTTTCAAAAACAGTTTCTTATATTTAAAAAAACATGTGTATAACTTTTCAAATTCATAAAATTATGATCATATGTAAAATTATTTTCATAAAACCATTTTGTATTAATGAGTTATGTTTAACTTTTGAAGATTTTAATTAAAACTGTTTTCTTTTAACATTTTCCAATGTTCTAAAATAGTTTCATCTTCATGAGATTATTGTTGATCAAATATTTATCTCACACGTGTTTGTTCCATTTGCTATTTAATCGAGTCGGTGTGTTTATCAATTCCTAAATGTTTTGCTAATACGAAGATTTTTCAATAACATTTTCATAAAACTTAATTCTTAAAAAAGTTCTTTAACTTATTTTCATTTTTTTCCCTAAAACACTGCTTTTCTAAAAAAAAAATATTCGTAAATAAATTTCTTAAACTTAGTTTCCAAAACTTTCTCCTAAAACATTAACCTTAAAAATTATTTCTTTCAAATTCTTTAAATTATTTTCATAAGTAATTTTTTTTCATGCAATTATTTTGCTTTAATTAGTTATATGAAACAATGTTGAAAATTTTAACTAAAACTTTTTGCTTTAACACTTTTCATTAAGGTATTTTCAAATACACTTTTGTCTTGTACATATTTTGTACATTACAATATAAAGAAGTGAAACTCCAGCTGCTGGAGCAGTATTGAATTTTCATTAAAAACAATTAGTTGGTCCTTTATTTAAGGCAAGTGACCGATTGCCCAAACAGTACAAAACAGCACAATACAAACCAACATTAACACAAAATATGAATAAAGCTGGGGTCACCGCCTTGGAACGGTCAATGCAAAGCATTGGGGGTTTAAACCTGGTTATAGAGTGCTCAATCTCACACTTGGCCCAGCAAAATTCATAATACATTTAAGTGTAAATAAAATTTAACGTCATAGCATTGTAACTCAAATTAAACAATAATAAAAGGGAATTAAAACGCATTCAATTTTATTACTATTTAATTACTTAATTGCATTGAAGATACAAGAGTAACAGAATTACAACTTTTTGACGAACGATCAAATAAAACTATTAACAATTGTCAACTACATTCCTTCTTTATAGAAAAGATTTGAGAATATAGAATCATGGAGTTAATATCTCAGAAAATCATCGCGCGAATACAGGAAGAAGCAGCAATAATGGGTGTAAAAATTCCATATTACATAGCTTGGTTGTTTATGTGACTGCTAAAAAAATAAAAATAATTAAATCAAACAAGAAACGCCTATCAGAGAGAAAATATAAATAAAATGGAACGTTATAAACCCAATGACCTATGCATGTAGATTACAACTGGGAAAGTCGGTCGGTCGTATGAGGTCACAAAAATCCATAATGACATAATGACGTGAACAAATTCCAGGGGCAGTACTTAATAAAAATATTAATTGGGCTGTGCTACTAATAAAATAAGTTTAGGTGATTTAATATTAAGAAGCAAATGAATAAAAATGGTAATTCCATTGAAGCGACATTATTGGAATCAAACAGTATATAGGTGTTTTGACAACTGAAGACAGAAATGATTTGATGTACGATTTGAGTCCAAATGTAGTTTACCAAGCATTTGGAATTTAAATGGAAAAATACATGCTGATCATTTAACCCAGAATTAATCTCAAAACACACACATTTATATAATAGTTTACCCGATTGCAATTATAAAATGTAATCCATTGAAATAGAATATCACATAAATTGATTCACTTTATAGCTTCTCGATGGCTAGATATAAGTCAACGATGTAGATTAATTCTGAATTGAAATTTACTAACCATCAACAACATGGCTTATTTTTGGTCACAAGTTTTAAGGACTAACCCGCTAATTACCAATTATGTTTATTGAAATGACACTATCATATGTTTATCTTTATTGCTTCATGATATGTTTTGATCGCGTCTCTTTCATCCATATTCTCACCGAAAGTCAATAATTAAATAAATGCGTTTGATATTTTTAAATTTATTAAATTTTTAATATTTTAGAGGCAAAACATAAAAAAGATTAACAAAAGAATAAAACAACTGAACTAATTTCGGCTTCAAATCATACTGCTGACATTCGTAACGTAAACCAAATATAGCCTTTAGGGCTTTCCCGAGCAGATGTTCTTGGTTTAAAATGAAAGTAACAGGTTGTTTTTGCAACGCATAGGAATCTTGATTATTCAACCATTTGTTGATGAAATTCAAAGAAAACGCTCCTGGGTATTTCTTTTTAAATATTTGTTGTAATTTCACAGCACCTACATAACTGCCGGGTTGCTTAGCATTAAAATAGTATTCTGAAAGAATATGCTCCTTTTGGTATTTATCCATGGTAAATCAATATTTCTCGTTTATTTATAAACATTGACAGTGTGCACTATACGAAAACAACTTTAAAAATGAACAGTTGAATACTTCAATGCATTTAAAATATGTATTGTATACACATAGTGATCTCATTACAAAACATGTACAGTACATAATTTTATATGTTAAATGTGATAAAACACTGATGAGTTTTCTGATATTTATTTGTCACCAATCGTGTGCTCTATAACTCTCTAAATTGTCCCCCCCCCCTACATTCAACAAGACTGGAGGAGTATTTCCCCTTACATTAGCAATCAGATAAAAGAGATTTTCCCCTTACATTAGCAATCAGATAAAAAAATATTTCCTTTATACTATGAATATCAAATTAAACTGTACAAAGTTAATATTATAAACATAATAACGTTACAAAATATCAAACATTTACAAAACATATCATCAATTTAAGGTAACAAGCTTTCAAAGTATTACATTGAGAAATATGAAGGGTTACACCAAACATTGCAGCATTTCCGTTAGCAAAATGTCGTATGTCTATATAACTTAAGTTATTTATTTTACAAAATGACAAAAACACATTATTTTCTAACGAAAATTGCTCCGTTTGATACAATAAAACCAATGGTGTTGTTTTCATTTCAGAAGGTTTCCATTGCGGTGGAGTGCATTGAACGACATCATGGCCTAGAAGAAACATACCCGGGAATAATACCAGTAGCAACGAGTGTAAGTAAAGCTATCCTTTTCATCATGGCAGTTCTACACTTCACGTTTTTTGTTTTTTGTAAAAATTCGTTCTGGATATTTACATTGTTTACATCATACACAAAAGTTACATTCCCATCAATATTATCAGAACACTCCATTTCTACTAGACGATCAATCCATGACTGAATAATAACGTTGAATTATTGTGTTTTTATATCAGTTACAGCGAAACAATCTGTCTTCTATCCGTGTTATTGTAAGCACCATTTTTTATCTTGGCTCTCAATTGATCCGTTTTCATAATGGCTAGAAAGTCTTTGCTCTCTATAACTCGTTTGTGAAGGAAAACCATCTCTGGGGGTAATATTCGAAATGGCCATCTTTTCTTCCCAAGAACGTATTATAGCATTTTCATCAACTTCTTTCAGTATATCCGCAAAATAAAACTTTGGATATGTCTGTGGGAACCCAGACAATAGTTGACAATTGCTATCTTGATAACCTCTACGCGTGGCTACAAATGTGTGTTAGACAAACTGGTCTCGTTCGTTTCAAGGGATCGCTTTTAGATAATATACTCAAATTAATCCCCGCTTTACTTCTCTTTTGTACTCGAATTTACAAAAATGCGCTCGGTTAAAAGGGATTAGTGTAATTATACCTCAAACGCTGACTAACAGATTTAAAAGTCTCTTAACTAAATTAACTACAAATTACACCCAATTATTGTAACGCTTAAGTATGTAAACCACGTCAGGTACATTTGAATGCTATTTCAGCGCAGGGGTTAATATTTATTTTGAAGTAAAAAAGGAAAATGCTTTCATGTTTAAACTCCTTTTCACAATCACTATTATATCATTACTTGTTCAATCAACAAAGCAACTCATGAAATTTATTGAGTAAAGGACGCGTGCTTATTTATACTAGCGGACTGGCTCGAAAATGCTTCGTTAAATCGATGTACACAAAAATGAAAATGACGTATGAAAAGATAAACCACCTAATCCAACGACACTATTAAACATGTTCATGAATACTTGTACCTAAACGATCTTATTATTACGCATCAATATGGCGGATCCATCCCATATTAAACCGACGGAAGTCGATAATATAGCGGCAATCATTCAAACCGCAAAAATGCTCGCTCATTAAAAGTTAAACCGACGGAAATCGTCAATATAGCGGCAATAAATCGAACCGCTTAAATGGTAATCATATATCAAATCGACGGCAACCGTCAATAAAGTGGCAATTAATCGAACCGCCCGCTAAAATGCTTACTTTTCATATATCAAACCGACGGAAGTGAAGCCATCAAGATGGCGTAAAACCGCCAACATTCTTACTCATCATATGCCAAAAACCGACGGTTGTAAACCGCCAAGATGGCCGCCTAACCTATCAACCAATCAGAAGGCCGATCTCACTCCATTACAACCAATCAGAAGACCGGAACAGGCATAAACCGCCGAACCGTCAAACAAGATGGCGCTGAAACACCTAGTTTTACCCTACTGATATGGAGTTCATGATGGACTTTAACGGTAAAACCCGTCGAAGTCTGTATTCCTGCATAATGCTGAACAGGTATATGCTTTGGAGCGGTGTCAAAGTTGAATCAATACAGATAATCATAATAAAGAGATAATTGAACACCAAAGACCAAACGATCAGATAGCCAGAGCATATTGTACCTTCTAATTATGGGTGTATCCCAGCTAATTGAAGTGTATTGTTATTTCTCGTCTTGATTTTAATTCAACGTTGGCAATTTTGTGTCAACCAGTCGAATGTGAGCATGGTGGCTCAAGCGGACGTTGCTTGTTGCGAATCGTTACATTTAACACAGGATAGTAACTTGTTGAATATGTGATAAAGTATTGTATACATTAACTATCAGTCCCATAGTTTATAACGCATTTTCATGCTTGTTCTAATTTCACATATTCATATGGCGATGATGCAATTTTGCTAAACTTAATATATAGTGAACACATGATTTTCTTCCAATTATGTGCGATTATACGTATGCGTAAGTATGGTTAAAATACGTTTCAATGAATTACTTCCTGAGCTATTATTTGTATGTTGGAAGAAATTGACACGTTAGCTAATGTTTTGGCTTGATTGCATGCACAAATTAAATTGTGACCGAGTGTTGTATGTCAATACTTACAAAGAGTATCACATTTGTGTGATTCCAAAAGTTATATATTGTCACATCATGAAAGTGCCATTGTAAAGAAAAACAATGCGTATTGATTTGTGTATGAAATCATTTATCGATCATTCAAGTTATTGGTATGGACGTACATATATTTGTGTGTACCTAGCCTTGATAGTCTTTTGCTAAACAATGTAGTTGAATGAATATGGGAGACAAACAACCATACATCCCCACAAAAGCTCAATATATGTGTTCACAAATGTATTATAAATCTGTATGTAAATAGTTAACAAGTTTTCTTCAGATCGGATCTATCAAATCATTAAGGCTACAGTTGTGTCACATCAGAGACATACGTGTTACCTTGCAAACAACATGTAGTGACTGAACTTTCAAAATACCTTTTATATTACTCAATCTTTTTATCATATGTTATTTGTAACTCGATCTTATTTACGAAATGGTTTCGCCATGCGAAATTAAATGACTATGAATTTAGGGAGAGTGCTGCTTTTCATGACTTTATAACACTCCGGATATTACAAAGCAGGTTTCCTATTATGACCTTAAGTATCTTTTTAACACAAATCTTGTGAACATTTTAGAAGCCACAGAAATTCCATATTTCATGTATTCTTATATGATAACATTTCAAAATTGGGTCTATTGCTAACACTGTTTAACGTGCTTTTTTAACCTCATTTTGTGTAAATATGTTATTTCAGCTTCATTTTAACTCCACGATCTTGAATTTAAAAAAAGTTTGTGCACACTTTTTAAGTCATATTTTTGCTAAAACAACATTAAACTTATGTTCATTTTATTTATTGATACAGTTTACATCTATGGCATTTTGACTATGTTGGAACTTGACTCAATCGGCATGGTCATTGTGTTCCGTTTATTTAATATCGTGTAATAGTTTTGTATTGTCTGTGTGCGTATGATAACTTCAAATGACTACACCTTAATTTCCACATATGAAAGTCAAAATAAACTTTCATGAACACTATTTACGTCAAATTTTGCCAAAACAACATAAAACGTAAAGTCCATTTGATATTATCACAGTTATGCGCGTTTCATTATGCACGTACTTAATCTGTACTGGCATATGATATCGAGTCAATTTGTTAAGCTACGAACTGTTATCAACACTTTCGATTTTGACGATCTATATGTTTAGTATGTTTCCCATTCTCAATTTTGCAGAAAATCAATCAGTACCACATTCATTTTGTACCAAATATGTTTCAGGAGCATCATCACTGGAGATGTATCTGAAGACGCAACACATCAGCGATGGCATTGATGTTCATATCACATGTATAGCAATCCTCCATCATGAATTAAAGTTAACCACAAGTAAGGAGACTGTTATGATAGGGAGATGTTCGGATGAGTGTTATTTGTATAAAGAATCTCTTAAAAGTAGATTCAGTATTGTGAAAAGCGAACAAGGCACGGAATTGACAATATGGAATATCACGGAAACCAGTTACGGAACGTATTCATGCTTTGAAACATTTGATTTATCACAATATAAAAGCGTTCTCGTAACAAGAAACACCAAAGGCAGTACCGGGACAGCGTTTTCATACTACAACACTGCTTGGTTGCAACTGATTATTTTTCTGTGCATCAATTTATTGGACGTTATATTAGTTGTTGCTTAGCTCCAACGTCATTGTTAATATCAGATACAATTTGGAGACAGCTATTGTTAAAAAATATTGACATTATTTTTAAATCATGCGTTTTACTTTCATCTCGTTTTCATATTTATGCCCCCGAAGGAGGGCATATAGTGATCGCACTGTCCGTCCGTTTGTCCGTCACACTTTGCATTTAGGTTTCGAGAAATGCTCATAACTTGTCCCTTGCGATATAGCCTTCATATTTGGTATGCATGTGCATATGGACAAGACCTTTCCATTCGCACAAAAATTTTCACCCCTGTGACATTGACCCTGAACTTAGGGTCCGCGTTTAGGTTTCGGAATCTGCGTTTAGGTTTCGAAAAATGCTCAGAATTTTTATGTCCCTTGAGATATAACCTTCATATTCGGTATGCATGTGTATATGGACAAGGCCTTTACATACGCACAAAAATTGTGACCCCTGTGACCTTGACCTTAGGGTCCGCGTTTAGGTTTCAAAATCTGCGTTTAGGTTTCGAAAAATGCTCATAAATTCTATCAAAGCGTTTATAGGAGACATATGTCATTCTATGGTTACAGCTCTTGTTTCTTACTGATGCACCCATTATTATTGCGCCTTCGAAGAAGAGGGGGTATACTGTTTTGTGGTTGTCGGTCGGTCTGTCGGTCTGTTGGTCGGTAGACCAGTTCGCTTCCGATCAATAACTCGTCAACAAAATGACCGCTTGGCACGATACTTCACATGTGCATTGGCGTTGGAAAGTAGATGACCCTTTCAGAAATTGGGGTCAGTAGATCAAAGTTCAAGGTCATTGCTATAATAAGTGTGAAAATCGTTTTCAAATAAGAAACTTGTCAACGAATTGACAGTTTGGCTTGATTCTTTGCATGTTCATTTGCCTTGTACAGTAGATGACCCCTGTTGAAATCTGGGTCACTAGGTCAAAGGTCGAGGTCACTGTCACAATAAATGTGAAAATCGTTTCCGATCAATAAATCGTCAACGAATTAACCGATTTGATTGATATTTTAAATGTGCATTGGCCTTAGACAGTAGATGAACCCTATTGAAATAAGGGTCACTAGGTCAAAGGTCGAGGTCACTGTCACAATAAGTGTCAAAATCGTTTTCGATCAATAACTCGTCAACAAATTTACCGATTGGCTTGATACTCCACATGTGCATTAGCCTTCGACACTAGATGACCTAATGAAATTGGGGTCACCAGTTCAGAAGTCAAGGTCACTTTGACATTTAGTTTTAAATTTGTTTCCATTCGGTATGTCATCAAAGGATTGAGTGATGGGTGTCAAGGCCCTGTTTAGTGGGGCTTCTGTCTCCATTCGCGGAAATCTTGTTACTTTCGGGGTTTGCCACATATTTAAGTTCACAATTCAGAAAATTAAGAATAACACAAGAGAGCAAAGTTTACTACATATATACAGTGGAAACCCTCTAAACCGGATCCTCTCTATACCGGAATCCTCTGACCAGGGGTGTCAATTGGCCTAAATCTTAAATCCTGAAAATCACCCTAGAATTTGGGGGACAGAGTCAAAAGAGTTTTAATTATTAATTAAATTATCTTTACTTTGTAAACAAAATGCCAAAGGTCAATAATTTGTGTTGAAGATGACATTTTGTGACAAGAATGCTTAAAATAACCAAAAGAATCCTCTGTTTTATATCAATATCAAAAATTTTCCTTGAGGGCTTAAATCCTGAATTCAGGAATAATCCTGAAAATTGACACCTCTGCTCTCTATACCGGAATCCTCTCTAAACCGGACAAATTATCCGGTCCCATTTTTTTTCGCTATAAAACCATGCGTAAAATATCTCCTCAAGACCGGAATCCCCTCACTTCCGAATACCGGTCATTCTTTTGATCAATATTGGGTCATTCCATACGTAATTGTACCTCTCTTACATGGCTTCCAGTACTTCCGGTCAAGATGGTCGACATTTTTTTCTCTGCTGTGAAAAAAATTAAATTAAAAACATATACAACCAAGACAAACGTTTTATAATATTTTAATAGCAATAAATAAGATGTGCAACAAAGGATCATTCAAGCAATAAAAACTTGTACAATAACAGTGAGTATGACGTGTTTGTGACAGAACACCAGTTTAACGTTCTAGCAAACAAAGGAATGGCCGACTCAAGAAAACGGGCACGAGTAAACACGGGCAGTCAAAGTACTCAAGGTGAGAAGCATTCAATATCACAACATGAATATGGAAGCCTAAATACTGATGATAAACTGTGTGTAATGTTTGCACGGATGAGCAGTATTGAACAGAAAGTTGATGACTGTCTGAGCTTACACAACCAAGTAAAATCTATAGAAAATTCAGTATACCAACATGATGTGAGACCGAATATAAGTCAATTGATTTAGAAGCAAGAAGCCGGAGAAATAACCTAATTATAGGTGGCATAGATGAAATGAAAGGTGAAGACTGCCATTCTTTAATTGCCAGGTTCCTGAAAGACAAACTCCAAATTGACCCATGCCCTGCAATCCCTAGAGCACACAGGCTAGGTAGATTCCGCTCAAATTCTACAAGAGCTATCATTGTTTATTTCCTTGACTTTAGAGACACAGAGCTTATATTGGCAAATGCAAATAAATTAAGAAATACAAATTTTCACATAAATAGAGACTTCCCAAAAGAGATTGTAAATGCTCGCAAAACTCTGTGGCCAGAGCTCAAAAGACTCCGTGGTATGCATCCAAAGAGCAAAATAAGCATTGTCTTCCCAGCAAAGATAGTGGCAGATGGTCGTGTCGTGGCAGACATGTTCCCTGATTGGAGCCAAGTCCTAAATGGCGACAGAATCACGACCAATGCCCACCATTCTCCAAACGGCAGCTATAGTCACCAATCACTTAGTTTGAAACCCCACCGATACGAAGTTTACAAATCCGTTTATGGCGTTGAGACGTCCATTCCACATGCCACGCAGCACAACTATTCTCCAAACAGCAACTATAGTCCAAAATCACTTAGTTCAAAATCCCGACAATTTGAAGGGAACCATAAGTCCGCTTCTGGCGATGAGGTGCCCACTCCACAAGTCACGCAGCACAGTCAAATCCACAATACACAGTCCATAGAGCACTATGAAGGAGCCCCAAATCCAATAGAGCTGCAACGATTCGATCCGATTCATCGAAAATCGATTCGAAATGCTTCGATTCGATTACGATACCAAACCTTCCAAATTCGAATCGATTCTTTAACATATATACATATATATACATAGATACGTAAAGCACGATGTATTCTGACTATTGATACGGGAAGGTGAAGGTTTTATCTTTACCTGTAATTACGATCCGCGCGATTGGTTGATTATTACTTTAGTCATCCAATCAATAAGCGCGTTACGGTCTACTTTCGGAAAAAGCGTCAAAATGGCTGAACAAGTTGTTGCCGACAAATTGAAATTATCAGATGCGCCTAAGAAGCTAATATCAAAAGTGTGGCAGTATTTTGGGTTTCGGGATGGTAGCCCTACCGATAAAGCAAAGTGTAAACTGTGCTTCACGGATGTTGCGTACGCAAAGTCCGACTCAACAACTAATCTAATGCAACATGTCAAACGCAAACATAACGTTGATTTAGCAAGACTAAGAGGTCGCACAAGTGCAACTACTGAAGTCGCGAGCCAGAACAGTAGTTCTATTTCTGTTGGAATTTTGTTAAGTTTATTAGAGAATGAGATTTGTCCTACAAGTAACAGGTTATGCTGTCATGTCACAATGGTAGACATGCTTATAGCGGTTTTGGGTAAAAGTATAATAGTGATAGTACTACCATTCAACTGATTCCAGATTAGTTCTTATGATTATTTATTTATTTGTTATATTATTGTGTAATCAACACAATCTTCTAGTCAGAAGTTTTTATATTAAAATTCCTAATTTGCTTTTCTTTTGTATGTGTTTTATTGAAATCACATTTGAACAGAAATTTTAATGTTGAGGCATAAGAGTGAATACTAGTATATGATAAAACTAGGTTTGAAGATGAATCGAATCGAAAAAATCGGTATCGGAGTGTCTGAAATCGAAATCGAATCGAGCTGTTGGTGAATCGTTGCAGCTCTAAAATCCAACAGTCCAGGAAACCCACACCAACAAAATAACCTCCTCGTCAAATGGACATACACACATTTCCAGGCGTCCTCAATCTGAATCTCCTGCTCCAGCAAGAAGACGCACACAAGCCCCGATAAACCAAAGATCGTCTGCCTCGGGGGAATCCGCTTTCCAGCGCCCATGGACATCAAAGTCAACAAACACCCAAACAAACACTGATCGATCTGCAGCAGGTGTTAATTCCAGAACTCTCCAAACTGCTCACACAAACACTAATGAAAACGATGTTCATTTGGATCCCCTGAACACGAGCTTTGCAAATCCCTCGAACTCTCACAAATAGGCCCAAGGGGGGAGAGGCGCTCTGCGTAACCTGAAATCAGAAACAAACTTAAAATTATGTTGTCTGAATGTAAGTGGCCTAAAAAAACGTTTAAATTACCCTGAATTTATTGACTTTGTAAATATGTATGACTTGTTTTGCATTTCAGAAACACATCTTGATGAATATGACATTGTTGATCTTAATGGCTTCCATTAAATATCCAAACACAGGATGCAAAATTATAGAAGAAAATCAGGAGACATTGGTATATATATAAAAGACAATATTAGCCAATATGTTCACGCTGTCCCAAATAACTCGCAATACATACTCTTGGTGTCTATATTCAAAAGCTTATTCAATCTAGATGAAGATATCTTACTAGGTGCATTGTATTTGCCACCAGAAAATTCAAGGTTTTTTAATGAAGACTTGTTTAACGTTTTGGAAAATGAAATCAATGACAAATGCAGTAACTTTAAATATGTGTGCATAGCTGGCGATACAAATGCTCGAACAGGTTCAATGAAGGATTTTATATGCTCTGACCCACACCTTAACAACCTGTTTGATATTGACGAAGGAATTCAACAACAACTTGATAAATGTGTTATCCTTGAAAATCTTTCAATTCCACTCACAATGGTTTCCCTAGACAATAAAACAAATATGCATGGGTTCCGAATGCTCGATATCTGTAAAAACTGTAACATTTTTTTCCTCAATGGTAGACTATACACAGATAAAAATTCAGGTGCCCTCACTTTTCGAGATAAGTCTGTCATTGATTATGTCATTGCAACAGCCGATTGCTTCACAAACATTACCTCATTTGAGATTATTGAAACAGATCCCTTATTCTCTGATGGACACAGCGCTCTTACATGGACCTTTAGAATATTGAACAACCAAATGCCAAAACAAGACACTTAATCAACCTTTCATCATCCTGCCTGGAAACAAGGTATGGAAAACAATTTTAAGCAAAACATAAATATGGCAGACATAAACAATCTAATATCACAACTTAACACCTACCCTCAATCCAAGGAAACAGTTGAATTTATAACCAGCGAACTACAGTCCATTTTTCACAACACAGCACTTCAAACGTTCCCTGAAAAATTAAGAAACAAGCATATAGTAAATAGGCCAAACAACAAACCCTGGTTCGGACCAAAATGTTTTTAAGCAAGACAAAACTACCATAATGCTAAAGACGAATATACAAAAAATAAAAATAATGAGAACAAATTAAGATTAAAAAATGCAAGTAAGCAATACAAAAGAACAATGAATATATTCATTAATAAACATAATGAAAACACTTCTTCCAAACTTAGATCATTAAATGAAACAAACCCAAAAAAATACTGGAAATTTTTGAACTCATTGAAACCTAAAACCAAATTAAATAAGGCACCCTCCATTGATGAATTCTACGAGCACTTCAAGATCATAAATACAAATACAATTGATGATGACCGTTTCGAAAATGATATTCACACCACAAATGACTCAAATATGTACCTAAACGCGCCACTCACTGAACATGAAATAATTAAATGCATAAATAACCTAAAAAACTCTAAAGCCTCAAGCCCTTCAGATAACATTCTTAATGAATATATTAAATCAACCAAAGAAATCCTAATACCCCTTTATTGCAAACTGTTTAACTGTATTATTGATACTGGAATTATTCCCCAAACATGGCTCCCAATTTTCAAAAACAAAGGTGACTCTAAAGATCCCAATCGACCAATAACAATATTAAGCTGTCTTGGAAAACTGTTCACCTCTGTACTAAATCAAAGATTAACTCAATTCTTGGAAAACAACATTCTTCTAGATGAAAACCAAGCAGGATTCAGAAAAGGTTATTCTTGCAGCGACCATATTTTTACACTACACTCTTTAAGAAATACTAAAAAAACGGAAACAAAAACTCTATTGTGCATTTATTGATTTCTCGCAGGCGTTCGATAAGGTATGGAGAGTAGGCCTCTGGCACAAGCTTCTAAAAACCTCAATAAACGGTAAATTTTTTAACATCATTTTTAGCATGTATAGTAATATTAAATCCTGTATCTCACACAATGGCACTGTCTCTCCTACATTTATTTCAAAAATTGGAGTCAGACAAGGAGAAAACCTTTCCCCACTTCTGTTTTCTTTGTTCCTGAATGATATGCAATCATCTTTAAATCTGAATGGTTCTGTCGGTGTAGAGTTAAACGACCCCTTAGACCTAACATTGTGGCTTAAACTCCTTATTTTACTCTATGCTGATGACACTATATTACTTTCCGATTGCCAAAATGACTTCCAGAATAGCCTCAACACCTTCCATGAATATTGCAACAACTGGCACCTTAATATTAATTATAACAAAACTAAAATAATAATATTCGGAGCAAGACAATTACAAAACTTCAATTTTTACATTGGTAATACACATATTGAGATAACAGACAACTATCATTATCTTGGTCTCACTTTCTCAAGCAATGGATCATTTCTTAAAGCACGCAAACATATAGCAGAACAAGCAACCAAAGCCATACACTTACTTTTCACAAGGGCAAACAATACCAGCCTCCCAATCGACCTCATTATAAAGCTCTTTGACCACACTGTGCTCCGTATTCTGACCTATGGATCTGAAATATTTGGATACGATAACATTGATATACTAGAAAGAATCCACAATAAATTTTTAAGAAAAATCACACATGCTAAAACTTCAACACCCATATCTTTCTTACACGGAGAGCTTGGAAGGTACCCAATATCAATTACAATTCAAGCAAAAATGATATCTTTCTGGACTAGAATACTAAACGGGAAACAAAATAAGTTTGCAGCGCAGATATATAACTATAGGAGGTTTTTGTGTGACGTCACAAGAGGGGTTTTCCGTTACTAAAAATAGATTGGCCGTCAACTTCTCGATCGCGGCATATTACATTGTACCAGAGTAAAGGTCGTCGGAAGACTTATTACTTACAATTTCACAAAACAAAACAATAAATACCAGTATTCTTTTTTAAGTAAGACTTTAATAAATGATATTTCAAAAATTATAAAACATATAATAATTTGAATATTATTATAAGTGGTGTGGATGCGAAAGTGTTATTTTTCATCAGAGATTGAAATTTAGTGTAAGGGGTGTATTGAATCAGTTATAAAACAAAGCCCTTAAATAGCTCAATACATTTTATTTTTCAATCTTGAAATGTAGTTTTAATTTCCTTTACATTGAATGAATTTTCGTCGAATGAAAATATTAATAATTTAAGCATTCCAAAATTACACCTGCATATTTTGAAAATTTAACTGTCTTTGCATGAACGTGTATATTGAAAACTCTTCTCTAGCGATCATGAGCGATACAAATCTAGCATTTTATGATACCATAAATCTACACATTTAATTTATTTTACGCAAGTATTTTATATCCGTGACCGTATATAATGACCAAACGCGATTGCTGGTTTTCATGATGATGTTTCGAATACTGCAGTAACACACGATCTTTACACATTATAGCAGAGTTTACATTTGCAGGTACCAGTTAAATACGTTAATTGTGTAGCAGTAAATTTGAAAAATATTTTAAATGTATAGTGATTAAACACTTTATTGTTATGTTTAAACTGGCTAATATATATATATATATATATATACTTAATAGTTCCTAGCTGTTAATCCATTTCGGACAAATGTCTATTTTTTAAATATGTTATATATTTTATTAAAGCAACTGTTAAGTTTTTGACTTAATATGCTAAGAGATGACATGGTGGTATCATAAATTGTGTTTAATGACCAGACACATGTTGTTTATGAACAGCCTCCATACAGAGTCATACAAGTATAGGTCCCTGGGTTTATTACACACAGTTTTCTTAGTAAATGTCTGGACAGTATCCGATCATATCGAGATAATCGGTTTGTGATAAACAAGGGGGCAATTAAACACTGGGTTAAAAATGCTGAAACAAAGAGTGTCAAAACTGGTGTGAACAATTAAATAAAGCATTTACATTTATCAAGAGGATTTAGTTAATCTGTAACAACGTAAGTTTTTACAGACAAATAGGTTCAAATCAGTTTCTATATGTTGATTACATAAATTCAATTAATTTGTTGTTTGTTTTCGTCCTTATTTGTGTTCGTTCATTGGATTCAATTTAATCTGAAAGAATTTCAAGTTCTGAGTATTTTTTGTTCTTCAAAAGGGTCGCGAATATGATTGTAATCTTATCACGATGCGGTTCATCACATGCAAACAATAGCAGAATGGCCGCAGTCTTGACGGCCAAAATTTGAGCATGCGCAAACGTGACGTCATTATCGGAATCCCCCAAACCTCCTATATGATGATTCTCCCTGACAATAACTTCAAATGGATAAATAAAATAAAAGAAATTCTCAATTCAACAGGTTTTATAGACTTATGGCACAACCAACACCAATTGAATACTACTATAAAAACAAATAAAATCATTAAAAACAAATTAATAGAGCAATATAAAGCTACATGGCAAAACAGTCTCACTACCTCAAACAAAACCAGAACATATAGAATATCCAAAGAGAACATTGAACTGGAAAAATACCTTACACTTTTGCCTCAGCGGGAGCGAAGTAGCCTGTTCAAAATCAGAACAGCTAACCATAACCTCCCAGTCGAAACAGGTAGATACGATGGCACCCCATACGCTGAAAGAAAATGCACAAAATGTACAAATGACCAGGTTGGAAGTGAAGAACACTACATTTTATTTTGTCCCTACCTTCAAACACAAAGAGAACAGTATTTAAGTGTATTCAACACACCAATTTCAAACCTTACTCTTAAAACAGTTCTATCAACAACTTCAACAACACAACTTAAAGAAGTGTGCAAATTCTTAAACATACTCCTTCAAAGTTTTAAACAACAGTAATGTCACACCACTCCACTACCATTTCATCCCATTACTATCATACGGGAGCTAGTCAAACGGCCCCAGTCAAAACGGCCCCTAGGCAAAATGACAGAAAAATTGGTCAAAACAGCCCCAAATTTGGTCAAAACGGCCCCACTTTGGTCAAAACGGCCCCAATGACAGTTTTTAAGTTGGTCAAAACGGCCCCACATTTGGTCAAAACGGCCCCGCATTTAGTCAAAACGGCCCCACATTTAGTCAAAACGGCCTCACATTTAGTCAAAACGGCCCCACAGATAGTCAAACGAAATCGAAAATCAGAAGAAAAAATATATATGAAATCTACTTCTGTTATTTTCTTAGTTAAGTCTGCAATAACAACTTTATAAAGGATGTAGTTTATTTTACGTACATACAAACTTATCATACAAATATTGATTGTGCCTTATTATATAATAATTCTAAATTGCTTAAATATCTCACAAATAACTGATTGCGTCGGTTCTTAATTGAAAATAATTTGTTTGCCGGCGAGAATGAGCGTAAGTTAATTATGACATAAATGGATCTTTGGGAAATTAGTCTATTTGTAAATATACTATAATTATATCACAGTTTTATCACAATCAAAAGGTTATTGATCACTTGTGATCCTATTTGAAGTCGTAATTAAAGTTAACTAAAAAGGAATTAAAGGTGCTTTAGATGTATTGTTTAAAGCAAACTGTTGAGCATAATCTGCATAAGTGTTAATAATATTCTTTCAATCAATTATTTCCCTATCATATAAATATCGGCGAAAGAGCATGTAGTTCATTATTATAATCTATTTGTTTCTATACGGATATATTTGATTGTATAATTGTGCAATGGAGGATAAGTGTATTGAGTGTGATTTATCAGTTCGACCGCGTCAACAGGGAATTTCATGCGACCTTTGTGAGAGATGGAAACACCGAACATGCAATTCAGGTAAGCGAATATCAATTATATCAGTTGATTTTTAGATCTATGTATATTGAGCGTAATTAATAACAAATAATATTCATTTATTACGACGTTCATTTGACAATATTTAATTAAAGTATTCTGTAGTAAATGTATTCTTGATGCGGTAATATGTATCTACGTTTTCCATAAAGGGTGCTTAATGAAAAACATTTACATATTGATTATAACTTTTTTTGCCAAAATTTACAAATACTTTTAAACGAGACTTTAAATAATGGACGGTTTATGTATTATTAAAAAAAATGTTAATATGTTTTCGTATATCTTTGTAAATTGTGCATATTAATAAGAAATGATATTCACTTTCTACGACATTCAGCTTACAGAGTTTAAAATGTCCAGATAGTGTTCTGTATTAAACGTATTCTTGATGCGGCAATATGTATCTAGTCTTGACGAATTAATTATTTCATTGTATCAGTATTGTTTGTAATAATAAAATATATTTAAATATATTGTACCTTTAACTGGTAAGGGGTAACGGAAAGTAGCACCGGATTCGAATTCAGCGAGACCAAATGATATAGATTTAAAGTCTTATTGTTCTTTTTCGACGGCATTTAAGGTCTCCGTAGCGAGTATTTTGACGTTTTCCATGAAGGGTGCTTAATGAAAAACATTTACTTAAGAGAAAGACTCATTTGTGCATGATATTATTTTTAACAAATATTTAAATATGTGCAATTTTCGTATGACAGATAAGAGTTACCGTCCTAATTCGCCATATAATGTGTACACATTTTTTTCCTGAATCTTTTCCCAAGATTTTAAGATTTCAGCAGAATAGTGACATGTCATTTATTTTATGAACAGGTGTTTCCCAGGCCGAATACAAACGAGCATGTAAGGGAGAGCCGTTGCACTTCATATGCAGAGACTGTTTCACACCTGTACACCAGTCGACAGCATTACAGATAGGTTATCATTTTAATTAAAGTGGTTGAAATCATGTTCTTCCAATTATTATTATGTGGAGATTATGTGAAATTTCAAACGCTGTAGTAATATAGTTCGCGTCCGATAAAATGAATGATACGCTTATTATACAGATGCTCTGCCTGCCGCTACTACCAGCGGAAAACATTCGTCCGACATTCGACATGATGAGCGGACTGAACACGGCGCCGCACATCACCCCATTGTTAGAGTACATGTCCAACACATGGATAAACTCAACGGTGTGGCCAGTCGAGTCCTGGTCCGTATATGGACAGACGGTGCGAACCAACAATGACGTGGAAGGTAATTTTTTTCTTTATTTTACATATTATTATTAAAAATAATAATAATAATAATAATAATAATAATATTATTATTATTATTATCATTATTAATATTATTATTATTATTATTATTATTATTATCATCATTATTATTATTATAATTATAAGTATGATTACGTATGGACACATTATGCTCATAATCTCATTAACTGTTATATATTTTTAGGTTGGCACAGACGCCTGAATCGTCGGACTGGCTGCGCTCCATCACTCTATACCCTCATCCGAACCATCCACGAAGAGGAGATGGAAGTAGAGAGCATGATTGCGCTTGTCAATGAGCAGCAGCTGCAGAGGATCCAGCGGAAAGCCAGTCGGTCGATTCAGGCCAAGTTGTTTGCTGCTTGGAAGAGTAAGTAGAAGATATCAAAATAAAATGTTCTTGATGTATTTTTTTTTAAGTTTGGTACACTTAAAAGTATTTCAATTAGCGTAATTTCGTTCTTTAAAAAAAATTCTTATATCTTTGTAACTAATTCTTTCAAGTATGGTTTAACAAAATGTATCATGGTTTTAATTTTGTTATTTCAGATACAGGGCCGGGACGCTGTCCACGAGTGGCCTCTTGAAGAGATGCAGTACATTCTACAGACCAGTGGTACACAAGAGACTAGAGGAAGTTGAACTGAATGAGTGATGGACTTATTCATGTCTGAAATCAATCAAGATATTGATTAAGCTGGGCGTTTGTGCGATTGTTTTACAGTGTTGCTAGTGTGAAACATTTTCGTTATTTCTTGTCAATAATTATGTTCGACAACTGTTAGAATATTGCTAGTGTGAAACATTTTCGTTATTTCTTGTCAATAATTATGTTCGACAACGGTTAGAATATAAGTGATACGAATAGAACATTGTTTTCACAGAAATCATACTTATATATCTCTTTTTTTCTTTCTTGTCAATTATAATGTTTGACAACTATTAGAAACTATTTGATAATTATTATGTTTTACTATAAAAAATACTAATATTCTTACTCATAAATATCTTTTTTGTCAATTGTTATGTTAGAATGTACTTGATACAAATAGAATTAACTCATTTTTTCAAAGAAATCTTACTTATATATCTCATTTTTCATTCTATCTTGACAATTATTATAAACTATTTGATATTGCTTATTTTTAACAACAATTGTTATGTTTGATTATTCAACATGCATATCTTCAAATAAATACTATATTGAACAAAGTTCTTTGTTACACAATGGGGCCGTTTTGACCAACTTAAAAACTGTCTTTGGGGCCGTTTTGACAAAAGTGGGGCCGTTTTGACTATTTTTGACTAGGGGCCGTTTTGACTGGGGCCGTTTTGACTGTAAACCCTATCATACATGTATTCTTGTCGCATTATATGTCCAACCCAATGCCTCCTGATCTTCCCAAGTTGACAAATGACAACCATAATCAATGTATTATATGTTTATTGTTGTTCCGTATTGCTTCTCCAGTAACGGATTCTTTATCGTTTATTTATTTCATTGTTTTATGTCAACTTCAAGGGAGATAATTTCTTTTTCTGCTTAACAAAGACAGTTAAATAGTCGAGTATTAAATGATACCGTACACCAATTTACTTACTAAGCTTATTTAATAAATAAATTACCTGCTTACCTGGCGCTTTAACGGTACGTTCCATCCTTTAGCTTAATTTTTATCCGATAATTGCTGTCACGAGTTCGTCTTTAGGTGTTCTTTTTTTGCACTCGTTACTCTAAAGCGCGAACGAACAAATCAATTATTCCCGGAACGGGCTAAACGCTACTATACTGCATTTCTATGTTTATGTTTTTGCGGCTGTATCTAAGTTATCCTGTTTTTCTTATAATCAAACTGTATGTTTGCCAACATCGGATAAAGATGTACATAATACAAATAGCTAATGTAAATAAAATGAAAGCTATCCATAAATGTCGGTGTTAATTGCTACTCACAGCAAATGTTATTTTGCTAATATGCCTCCCGACAATATACAGTATAAAATCTGTGTTGTATTGCATTGCTCTTTGTATGTTAATTGTTTATTATGTATAGTGTACATATTATTCAAATATCGCAACTGTGGACTTTTCTCTCTCTCTCGAAAAATAAACTCAGGTTACACCTGACTACGACTACTAGTGATTGACATTGAATTAAATCTACTTATAAAGCCCATTACCTAAAAAAGACTTCCCATTTTCTGTTTTCATCATTGTCTGCCGGATATGTCATCTCGATATATAACTATTGTGTATATACATGTAAAGACATATCCACTCCCCCCCTCCTAACGAACTAGTTAAAAATGATTGTGTTTGAACACTCCATTTAATAGTTTCCCTTTGTATTGTGTATTATAGTATTGTATTATATGTTTACATTATGCATGCTATAGCTGATCAACTTGAACCGGATAATATTGTTAAAACCTGTTTTTGTCATGTTGCCCTTATTGTATACCTTGTATACTTGGGTGAAAATAAAGAGTTGTTCTGTTCTGTTCTGTTCTCTTAACCGCTCAGGGCCGGTTTATTGCACCTTAGACCCAGTGTCAAAAAATTGTGAATAGCGGATTAAAGACGCGTGAAATTAATGAAGGTGGTCGAAAAAATTACAAACTGTAAAAATCGCAAAACAATTTAAAGGTTCTTGTCATGTGATGTACATATGGATCAATAGAGGTGATAATACTGATTATAATTACTGTTAACAAACATAGAGTTCTTTCTTTAGTGTGTTTTGTTTTTGATGTAGGAAACCGTGCTAAATGTTAATAATCGTTAATGCTATTTAATATTGTGTTGTTTATTACAATTGCTAATTTAGTGTCATATAAAATGGTGATTTGCAGAGTTATTGAAGCAGTTGCATTAAGATATTCATTAAGATTTTCAAATTGGTAATTAAGATAACAAAGAATAAAAATGTCCGAACTTCCTTCCACA
Source organism: Dreissena polymorpha (assembly GCF_020536995.1). Taxonomy (NCBI): domain Eukaryota; kingdom Metazoa; phylum Mollusca; class Bivalvia; order Myida; family Dreissenidae; genus Dreissena; species Dreissena polymorpha. The sequence continues at coordinate 153,308,799 of NC_068356.1, read as the reverse complement.
TTAAGCTTTGTCATTGACTTTCTGAAAGTTAGATAGTCAACGTCCTCTCTAAACCGGAACCCTTTCTTAACCGGAATTTCCTCTCTGTCCCGAGGTTGTCCGGTTTAGAGGGGTTCCACTGTACAATTTGTAAACAGTTGCGATATTAAGTGATCAATCGCAATGTTCATGTCAAATATGACAGATGTATTGATATATGTATCTTCAAATTAGCTTTGATATATCGGCAATATACAATTATTCGATAGTTCTGGTGTTAAAATGGCTGTGTAGTATTACATACCCATTATTGCAGTGCAAATCGTCAACCTTGCTTTCATTTCAATATAAAGTGCTTTCCAGTTGTATATAAATAACACCCCGATTTAACAACTGTCAATAAAACAATGGCCACCATGATGCTGTGATAGTCACGTGATAAACACCAGTGCACTCGTCGGTCGCTATGGAGATATTGGCAATTGACAATTTACTTAACACGATAGCAGTTTTTTTGTTTAGTTAACACACATGCTAATTGGTAGCCGACTGCTTTCGTTATGCATTTAACAGTTTGTCGAAATTGTAAGAAGTTTCCCTTTTATTTTAGTGGCTATCGATTAAGGTACTAATTGCCGAAAAATGTCCTAGAAAAGTTTGGGGCTTACATCAACTCATTAAGGAAATTTACGGTTTCGTTTCAATTACTGTGCCAATTGCACACATACATTTTGATATTCATTCCTTTCTTAAATTTCTCCGTGATAAGACGTGCCTAAATTATAGAAAAGCAAATGGTCAGTTAAATTTAACCATTATGGCATCCAAGCATAAGTTCTTGACGTTGGATGAACGCGTTAAGGTGGTTATTGTGTTTTGTTGTTACTACTGGTGTGTTGATTATCTGTCTGATATCTTATTCTTTTATGTTTGGAAATTGAAAAAATACATGTAAATATAAAAACAAAACTGTGTTTTCAATCCTTTATTACATTATACATGCATTAGTATCCCCCTATTTAAACAATAGAGCACATACGTAGATAAAGTACCTGGTAAAAGCCTACTAGCATATTTTGCAAAGTTTCAATTGACCCTACTAATAAAGACCACATGTGAATAAAGACCACAACGACCAAATCCCTTGAGTGGTCTTTATTGGCAGGTTGGACTGTATATTTTGTTAACACATGCAGCGCTTCCATTTTTAATTTGATTATGAAGCGTGTTTAACGATCAAAAGTTATTTTCAACTTGACTAGCATTTAATCTGTATAAAAAAGAAATTAAATCTATATATTTTATCTGCCTAATAAATTCAGAGACATTCAGGTCGGAAGTTATTCACATACAATAAGGCACGCCGATAAGAGGACATTACGGCGCCTTTTTAAGTTCGTGGAATCGGACATAAAATTATCTGCAATTCAACTTAAGACTAGATTCCGCGCATAGAGCTCTATACGTTGGAGTGTATGGGCAATCACAGATCTGCTGGTACTCCTTCACAACGGCCACTGCTATCGAAGTTTTGACGTTTTATTTGTAATCAAAACTCTTCTTAATTTAAGTTTCTTCTGAATTTTCATCCTTTCACTAGTCCTCTTATTGAGGGTTGAGCGTTCAAATCGTTTCCTTATCAAATTATATTTTTCTATTAGAGAATTATATAATATATACTGACATAGGGTTTTACAGGATGATGGTAGGTTTGTGATTGTTCCCTCACTATAAAATCGAAAGACCTTAAAAATATATTTTTTAGTTAGTTTGTTTAATGAAGAACCTTTTTCTAAGAGAAGATGAGGTCCATAAAATCATTGACCCAAGAGTTTTCTTGGTACATGTACCTCGTCTTGTTTAAGATGTTTCTCAACTGATGCATGTACGGTTTTATTTTAAAATCGTCCACTACAAAGTGCGGAAGTTCCCCACTTAGAAATACATTCTATAATCAGAACTTAAAAACTTAAAACATACTCCGTCTCGAAGAGACTGACCAAACGATCCAACGACCATGACCTACACATTGACAATAAAGAACGCCTTTGGTTTTAATTACGTATCATGGGCAGGCGCATTTGATCACTTGTGATTTTAATATATACATCAGAAAACCAAAGTGTAAGATCATATTGGATTTTTTTCCATGACATATTATTAATGAATATTTTATTTGCTTGAAACGTTGGGCATATTTTTATTAAGCTTGTTAAAAATAAAAAAGTTGCTTGAGAGACAACTTGTGCAAAACTTTGATTTTTATGATTGTTGTGATGATAATAATATTGATTGTATTGATTGAAATACCTCACGTGTTACATTTTAAGGTTACTCATTCTGTGACCATACTGTCCAATCCTAAGTTAGGCAATAAGAACAGCTGATCTTTATCTGATACATAATAACAAAAACAAATAAATCCGACGTACAAAGAGTCAGACTGCCCAACTTAGAATATCTTACTAATATCCGCCAATATGTATTAGATTCTGCTAATGAACTCTGCACACCCAAACTGGAAATGTGAAATGAACGGAAGAGCTTTATACCAGAGACATAACAGTGAACGCAGCTTATATTGCGTGTGTAATACAGTGGTATCACTGCATCAGTCACCAACATCATCAGCCAGGATCCACACATCAACAAGTGTTTCGACCCTTTAATCCTGGTACACTCTCCGGGTGGTGGGTCCGCAGTGGTGATCAGTCAACTACGTATTAGTGACTGGCTTCCAGCTCCTCTACTGTTTTCGAGACCATAGCCAACTGGATGCCCTTTCAGCTGTTCGCTCTAGTCTGCCCACATCAGTCCTTCTTTCATGGCCGTTGAGTCCCATAGGGCCCAGCATCTTCCATAGTGAATTGGCTGGGAAACCCCTTGCTCATATTTCAAGAGGAAACAGCCAGGTTCTCCATCCTTGTTGTCTGCATTGGTCCATGAGATCAGAGTACTTGGTTTTCTTCCTTTCATAGGCTTCTTCGCACCTTGTTTCCCATATGATTTTCAATTCAATCATCACCAGGTGCTTTGTAGTGTTGGACCAGATGACAATGTCGGGTCTGAGATTGGTTTGCATTACATCTGGAAAGACAAGCTTCTTCTGTAGGTCAACAGCCATATTCCAATTGTCAGCTTCGCCCAGTACTGACGATGTTGTTCTTTTGCCTTTAGTTGCTGGCTGGCCTGTTTTGACGAAGTGGATGGTTTTTGGCTGTGTCTGTTTTATATTCTTCATTCGCTGTTTTTCAAGAATGTCTGCCATATCTCGAAGTACTTGGTCATGGCGCCATCTATATATGCCTTGCGTGAGTGCTGTGCTGCATGACGATAGTATGTGCTCCATGCTTCCAGTTTTGTTTCACAGTTGACATGAGCGACTGTCTTGTATTCCCCATCTGTGTAGGTTAGCTGGTGCGGGTAGCAAATCGTATACCGATCGCAGAAAGAAACTGATTCGCAAAGGCTCATACTTCCAGATCTGGTCCCATGTCATCTTCCTTGGTGTGGTGCCCATTTTTTTCCATGCTCCCTGGGAACCCATGGCGACTGCACTAGTGGTTGTTCGAGCAATGTCCTTCTGCCTCAGTCTGCTTTCTGCCTCGGTCACTGCCTGGCAGGCTGATCACTTTCTTCCTGTTTGCAAGTCCATTTAAACAAAATATTATTTATAGTCATGTTAGTTTTTCTCAAGTGTCACTATTAGTGTCCCTATTTTATATATATCTTATATAGCGCGTAATAGCCATGGTCCAGGTTTTATGTTTCCATATTAGTCTGCACTATATAATCGTCGATAATCCAAATGATGCGGACATTCATCTTAATTCCTGAGCTGATAAGTTGTGAAAACAATCCGAAACCGAGTCAATGGTAATATCTAGAAAAAAAAACGCCTGACCCATTCCCACTTTCCCTCTCAACGACTGCCACATCAATGAGGTTTCGTTATAAAAAATAGGTCTGAACTTTTCTTACTCATGTTCCTCACATGACCTTATTGAATCAATTAAAAACACATTGATATCGCCTTAATTCTAAAGTCGCGAATGTCAAAAATTGCAAAAATGGCATATTTGGTATCATTTTGCCGGGCTTGACGAGCTCTACACGATGCAACAAACGGCATATGTGTACCTTTTTCTACTAAGGCACTATTGACCCCTCAACATTGGCGAAACGTGACAATTTGCTATTCATTTGTATTCTAAAGTCGCGAAGGTCTTTGTGTAGGATTCAGCCAATTATACGTCGCCTAAATTTGAAAGTCGCGAATGTCAAACATTGCACAAATCGACAGATTAACAAAAATTATAAATTAATATAACTTTTTTTTATTTTAAAAGCAATTGCCTTTAAATTTTGCAAATTGATTGATTGCACACATCTCAACCACCTGTCGAAATTTTATAAAGATATCTTGTTTTATAATACATGGTTTGTTATTTCAAAACTTTAGAAGCGATTTTCTCAAAATCACTTTTTTGGACTTTCGTGCATTTAGAATTAGTGCGACGAAAACATGATGCATAATAATCTTATTCGTCATTTTAAGTTTCCCTCGAAACCCCCGTCTATCTATATGCACCAAATTTATCAGACCAATGCTCCAATACACCTATATAGTCTGTGTTAATATAACTAAACAAGATCTTGGTAAACTTGACAATACCCAAAACAAGAAGCAGGTTTGATTAGTCGTAACGACACACATTAAAATCACTGCAAAATGTACATAGCGCAACGGCTTTAGAAACCTTAAAAATCGGAGAACAAAACGAAAGCTGACCAAATTCTACTTAAGTCATGCTCAACACCATATCAGTGAACAATGATCCGTTCGAGCGTGGGTGAATTAGCGGCTTATTGACCTTAATTCATTTGTTTTTCACTTGCCAAAGTTTTTGCAGAAAAATTTTCTGTTTCAAATTCTGTCTCGTTTACATTGCAACTTCTACTTATCGGAGCAAAAGACGGATAATAATATGCAAATTCCTTATGTTCCGAGCACGCTCAGTCTTTCGTCCGATATAGTAATATGTTTAAGGTTATAACATATCAAGAACATACGCTATTTCGCTAACAATGTTCTGGTCCGCAACTGCTTCTTGTCATTTGTGAACTTTTTTAGTTCTGAATTTCTGCTACTTTTATCGTCTTCTAACCTCGTTGAGCGTTTCATAAATTGAATCTGATGGATGTTAAGTTTGATCTACCTTATTCTGTAACTATTGACGTATAATAACGTATATCATGTTTCTAATCCTATATCGTATTTATCTTATATTAACGTTTCAAGTTTAAAATTGCTTTACATTGTATTAACACGTTCAGTAGTTAACAGAATATGAGCAGCAACTCCAAATTACAGATGAGCGAGAAAACAAAAGCCTCGAGCTAGTGTCTTACTTCCGTTAAATTCCACGTTTTATTATTCATGTTAAGCAATATAAGCAATTATGTTTGTATTGTACTGCGTGCATGTGTTTACGAATAAGTTAGTAAATATTGTTTAAAACAAAGAGTTTTCACGGACTTAAAAGACCCGTTTTTTTCGACTTTTTAAGTGACGCCCGGACGGGTAGAGTTCTCGTCTTTTCTGCTCAATTACCTCTTGTTCGCTGAAACCGTATTTTGTGCGTATCAGCAAAAATCCTTTCTTTAATGTCAACATTGAATAATAATAGTACTTACTATGTAAATTACACGTTGCTTTTAATATTTTTATATTTAACTGCCTAAGGGCATGTGCTTTCAGTTTTAGTAATATGGCCATGGGCGTGTTACGTGTTAAGTGTTTCCAATACAAATGCTTGTTCGCGAATGCTTATCGTAAAGTATACTTGCCTCAGTCAATTCATTTGTGGCCGAAATGTATTCAGCATTTCGATTTAACAGCAGGTATTTTTCGTACTTATCCAGTCAATATATAATACCGAGTGAACTAGTAATTTTAAATTGCAGGCTAAAACTGATTGTCTACTAGACATCGGTTATTTTAGGGAAGGTGTATTCTCCGGAACAGTCTTAATTATCATTTTAATTGGTTATTTTTTTTAACTGTTTGAAAAAGACCGGCTCATTATACACACATACATTATAGTACATATATATACACGTTCTTGGTTGTGAACCTCTTCTTTGAAATACCATAGAAATTTATAGTCGTCAAGCAAATCATGTTGTGTAACATTTTCACGTTAAATAAGTCGAATCTCTAACCTGAGATGTCTGAAATGAACATAACATTATAAAAGATTGCGAAGGTATGTGAATAAATGACAAGTTGCCATCAAGATTATTATTATTATAATAATAATAATAATTATTATTATTATTATTATTATTATTATTATTATTATTATTATTATTATTATTATTATTATTATTATTATTATTATTATTATTATAAAAGATACCATTATAGCATCAAAAGTGAAAGTACAAATAAGCCAAAAAATGTATTAAAAAAACGTTTATATTAAAGAAGACATATTTCCTTACGCCAGCCACCTCAACTTTTGTATCAAACGCGACATATTTAAAATTAAAGCTGTGTTATACCTTATTTGAATCCAGGTAGGGAAGAGTGATATTTTCATCAGCCCGTCTTCTCATGGTGGCCATACGTGCTAAGCTTTTTTAAATGTGCATAATAAACGGCATTGTTACAATCTGGACAAAGTGTTGTACGTTCATGTATTAACCTTGGACTTCTAATTGAGAACTAAACCTCTGCGGTATGACGCCGAGTGATAGACGTGACTTATTCAGCATGAAAACTGCCTTGATACATATTAATTAAGGAGCACGTAGCGGCATAAAGGTCATAACGAGTCTCAAGCGGAAAGAATTAAGAAGAGTTAATAGATTGTGGAATGCTTGTCTTTATAATGAGAACCTATGTTAATAGAGTGTGGCTCAAGCACGGTACTTACGCCGCAAATAGGAAGAGTTTATAGAAATATTATCCGTCACTTCATCAGTCAGTCTGTCCGTAACAATGTCTTGTTCACTTCTTATCCCATTTATCTTTCGTCGGATTGTCATGAAACTTACCTCGAATTACAAGGTCATTAAAACCATCTTCAGAAAGAATGAGTAAGTCACGTTGGTTGAAGATGTTTGTCATCAAATTTATTTGATCGTGTCCTGTCCACATACCCTATACATTTTGAAGACTTTTCATAACTAACGGCTAACTATTACACTATTACAGTATTTCAAACAATGTGCAGCAGGCATGAATAGGTCATGCCAGTTCAAGCTAATTGTCAAAAGTATAGTCAAAATGTGGGACTATTTTTGTGTCTGCCTAATATCTTTCACAAACTTTGAAAGGTATACGTGAACAATAGCTAATATAATTGAGATGAAAGTACGAAGGCATGATTCAGTCATTTTGGTTCAATCCATGTTTAGATTTCACGTTAAATATTTACAACTTCTCGATAATTTTTTCGTTTTATATCCATATGTTATATAATCTGTGAAAGATTTCTTGACATGTGGATAATGTTTTGCCGTTTAGACCATGTGCAAACGCATGTGTCATGCATGCCTTCTCAAAATCGGAATCACATGTGAATGTTTTTTAAGCTACCATGTTCGTGTTTGCTTCATATGACATACACACTTTTAAAAGCGAATTTCACTAAGAAGATGCCTAGACGGAGTAGGCCAAAAATCCTCAAAGACACGGTCAACACTTGAAGGTCAAAAACTCGCGGGGGAGTACCTATCTTTTGCTATATCTAAAGTAATCAACATTTGAATACGTTGATATGTTTGAAAGTTTATTTGAACTCAAAGCAGGAGATATATCCTAATAAATGCATACAATAAAATAAAACAGTTATATTTAATCAGTTGATACAATTGCATAATAAAATAGCGGCATTCAATATGATCAATACTCAAATGTATTAACATGAACATCATACACAATTTATTTCATATAAGAACATTTTGAACGCCACGGCGGAAGTATCGCTGATGTACAAGATTAGTCTGTCATTCACAGCCAATTCGGTGTTATCGTATTCTGCTCAGATCCACTTATTGAGAATACAGCAACTCCAAATGTAACCGCAGTCGAGTTTGTTATGTATCTTACATCCGACAGATAGTTAAACAATGATAATTTAAGTCAAAATTGACTTTGTGAATATTATGTATTAAAGTTAAAATGGAAACACAAACATCGGTAATGAATATCGTTTGATAGTTTCGATCATTATTACATCAGTATTGGCGAGGCCATATGATGTGAAATAACAGTATCCATTACACCATTTCTTTGCCTATACAACAAACAATCACAACTTAGTTTTTTGGTACGAGCCGCTGGGACTCGCATACTGGCTGTCCTATTCTTATTAAACTTCCTTACAAACATCATAAAATATACATCAAATAATAATACGCATGATAATACAAACTTTCCTCAGTCATCATACAGTATCATCCTTTGTCAATTTAGTTCGATACATGTATCAACTATTCAATTCCATATATCATTTTCATAATATGAAATATTCACAAATTACTCTAAAAAATAACATGTATACCATGCGCGTTTACAAAGCTGAATAAAAAAAATCTGACCACTGTTCACTCGTGCACGAATATCCCCGTGCTTCTACAGCAACACCTAGTGGCAAATACATACTGTAGGGAAAGTAATTTTCGTCTCATTCAATTAATTTCAAACGCCGCGAATTTTATTTCCCTGACATCCTTTCTTTGCCTATACAAGACACAAACACTGGTACTAGCCACTGGGACTCACATACCGGCTGAATTAAAAGAACGGGCTATTTGACAGTAAATACATGTCAAACAATTCCGTATTAAAACATGTTTTCTTGATGATTACATATACAGTTAAAAGCCTAAACACTTAACACACCGTTAGCCTGTCCTCTACAGAATCCTTAAAATAACCGTCCTTCGCGGACTCCCTGGACCATCGTCCATCGTCCGTAACTTCTAAACAAACGGTAAGGAATCCTCATGTGAGCTGCCGCCGTGGCTCCACCCGATCTCAATGCATGTACACCATACCATTTTGTATCACTCACAAAAGGTTGTATAGCACCTTAAATTGTTGTATGATAAATATTTACGACACCGCCTTATCTTAAAACCATCATTTGTTTTACATTTGAGAGAAAACAAAACATAATGAATCACTTAGTATTTGAGCCAACACAACATATCTTTCAAGATTTACTACTGGGCATAATACAGTTTATGTTCTAGCTAGAGGCACCCATGCTCCATCCCGATACTTGTCGGTCTTGGATGACTGAATCAAATTACTCATATTAATTGGGTTATTAATAATATCACATCTCTTTAAAAAAATAAGTCATTACTTCTAAAAATAGCAACATAGAAAAGTAACAGTGATCCCTTTGTCCTTTGATTATACAAATTGTTTTCTTGATACAAACAGTGAAAACCTCTTTCAGTACAGATACAGAATTTGGATATTTTCTCTTTGAAGGTTTGCTCATAAATTTAATTGGAAACCGAATCATGATACCACTTTACAGTATAAAATGCATTTATAATAGGACTTGGTGACTGACCAGTTTGAATTTAAGTTGTCATATATAAAGCATGAAACGCCTCGGCGGGCAAAATATCAAAATATTTTATTTCTCAAACCCTAATTCCACCACCTTTTAATCCTAATAAAAATCGTCAACATAAGTGCACACATTTGAAAACATAACAAATACATTCCAATTTACATATTCCTAACCCGACAGCCTAAAAAAAGGCACGTCGTACAGTGCTTACACTCACATTCCTACATCTGCTGTATAGCAAGCGACTATTGCTTATATTAAGGCAAGCGCCATAACCGCTGAACTCTTCAGCGCATACTCATTCACGAGTAATCTTCCTCCTTTACATCAATGGCTTAAAGACAGCATGATACATTTAGGAAAGCGCCTTTACAATTAAATTGTTATTATGATAATAGAAAATTACCTCCCTCGGTAAATAACACTTGACGATTAAATAGCTCTTGATTCTTTGAGTAACTCCGGCAGCAAGAAAACCCTTCCCACAATGACGCGTTTATATTATCTGCATGCCTCTACAGGAATATACTATAACACACAAATTCATGTTTATAGAAAGTACAATTTAAAAATACACATTAAAAAAACACACACATATATTTCAATATATATTACTAACACGTCAGCCGATACAGACACGTCAACCCGCGCTTAAACGCACGTTCCCACACCTGGTGTGTAACAAGCAACTATTGCTTCCATGAAGGCAAGCGCCATAACCGCTGAACACTTCAGCGCATACTCATTGAAGAGTAATCTCCCATCTTTACATCGAGGGTTTAAATACAGCATTATTCATTTAGGTAAGAGCCTTAACAATGACATTGTTATTATGATAACCGAAATTACCTCCCTCGGTAAATAAAACTTGACGATCTAATAACTCTTGATTTTTTAAGTAACTCCGGCAGCAAGGAGTGCGTTTATATCATCGACATGCCCCTACAGGAACATTTAACACAAAAATTCATGTTTATGAAATGTTCAATTTTAGAACCCACATTTAAAAACCAAACGAATATATTCCAATAAATATTACTAACACGACAGCTGATACAAGCAGGTCGACCCGCGCTTAAATGCACGTTCACACACTTCGTGTGTAACAAGCAACTATTGCTTCAATCTCCACGCAGAGTTGTCGTTCCTTGCTCTCACATACAACTCTGCGTAAAGCTCAGCATGCCATTTTGTCTACCAAATAGGTAAAATCAAACAAACGCATTCAATGTATATTTGAGTGGATATTTAAGATCGCATGCATTAAATTAAGAAATATGACTTTTAAATTTACGATAAATCGTGCAAAAACTTGTGAGTTTTAATGCAACTCTTTGGAACTATTTTATTGCCCATTTACACAGATGGAATCATTTCACGCACTTCACAAATATAAACCAGTGTACATATTTTTTATTGATTGACGTTAGGCATTGCTTCGACGTATTTATGTATGTTGGTTTCTTAACATAAAACACATATCAATTTTATAATAATTAATTAAGACTGATATAAGATATCATGGTATGAGATGGTTTTCTTTTTAGCAGTGAATGCAATGTAACCGTCGTGCAAGAGATTGTTTAGTATACTGTAACCTCAATGATGAACGCTTGGAATGATCATGACATGAATGGGACGCTTTCATAACAATAGTCCGTTCTGAGCCCAACACAAAAGTGAATGTAATGTAACCGTCGTGCAAGAGATTGCTATTGCTTCTATTAAGGCAAGCGCCATAACCGCTTTACACTTCCGTGCATACTCATTCACGAGTAATCTAGCTCATTTTTATCAATGGCTTAAAACAGAATTAGTCATTTAGACAAGCGCCTTAAACATTATATGGTTATTATGATAACCGAAATTACCTCCCTCGGTAAATAACACTTGGCGATTTAAACCTTAAAAGCTAAATGAAAAAGCACTCATTCTGAACCGCACGATATCAGTTCCAAATATGCCAACACCTTTTTTGCATGGTTTATAAGACTATTTATTTGTAGGCAAAATGATAAAATCGGTTTCAAATGCACTGAACTCGGCAGAATTATCATATATTAGTAGACGAAATTAACCGATATCGATTGTGGCACAACTAAACACATTTCGCTTTACCATACGCCATTTTACTCAAAAATCTGGGAATTAGAGTAATATGAGGAACGTTCAGTTTACAACAATGCTCCAGTCAAATGTAAATGCATCAAACCTGCATATGTTGGAAACCAAAATCTACTAAAGAATCTTAAAAGGTTAGAATTATGCTATTACGCAAAAACATCTACATCTAAATGACCCCATTTGCGTTTGAACATTCAAATAAATTTAAATCAATACCCCAGTCATCCTTCTCTACACTCTTAGATACATAATATGCCAATCCGTTTTCTTCTATCGGAATCCCTTCAACTGCTAAATGATTTTCTTTTTCGCTGTGAATTTAAATGCGTTGACAGCTAAATCTTTTAAACCATTTTTCATAGAACCTTATGCAACAACACTACACACTTCCTGACTGACTGCAAACCATAGCACATCAAATAATGCTCTAAAACTATGTAAACTCTGCAAACTTCCCGCCAAGTAGGAGACTTTTTTGTCTGCACTGACGCCCACGACCCATGCATCACTCCATGCAACGTGTTTACGTTAAATCCGGCATAGGACAAAACAGTTGCATTCATATACTATGTTTGAGCCAGCGCCAGTAGTAACAGCACTCTTTTATAAGCGAATTAAGCGTTTTTATCCAATATATTCATAGCCCTAGACTATTGAAAACGTTTCGTAAACATTCCACGATCGCTATTTTGCAACATCGATACTAAACTATCTATTCATTATGTGAGCTTCAGAGCCAATTACAATTCTCATGTACATAATTCGACCTATAAAATAGTTACCTTTCTTACTGGAATATATTCAGAGCCCGTTAAAACCTTGATGGCATTTATAGCCTTGCTAATTCCTCTTTCAGGAATTTTTATTAAAAAATTCTCTCATAATAAAAATTATCTCCCGGCCTCATTAGTTCCTGTACTGGTTTCCAGTAACATTCCGTAAGGATAAACACAGAGAGAAGCAAATCTTGCTTTATGTCCGACGCAAGCTATTTTTTTTTGTCTGCTCATGATTATTTTGTGTGCTAAAATCTCATAAAAGAAAATAATAACTCTTCAAACCAAAACCCAAGATCAGTTGTATGTTCGGGAAATATATTCACAAAATGGTAATCCAAATGGATATCAAACTGTATTTTAAAGCCCCCTTCTATTAGAAACATCGGAGCTAATATCAAATCCTCTGATTTAACAGATTGCTTCCATACATGCTTGTTTACCCATATCAGATCAAGAATGAGTCTCTTTTTTATCATAGCTTTGAATGGAGACAGATAGCGGATTAACAACAAGAGGGGAACATCGGTTATTTCTACCAAAACCCGATCTAACAAAACTGTTATTTCTTTCCTATCAAATTCACTATTATCACACGCTAATTTATTGTTTTTAAGCGATTCTCTTTTGGGTCAAGAATAAAATGGATTCGTATAACCACGCTCAATAAAATCAATGATAAATTGCTTGGCAGCAATTTTTTCCAAATTTGAATATCTTTCTAAATCTATTTTTGACACTAACGCCTTTCTGACATTGATCGTAAATAAAATTGTCATTTGTAAACCTGTCATCTTCAAACCACACATTTTATAAGTATTATACTCATCTTTAAACTAAGCAATTTTGCTCTCGGATTGGGTCGCCTCAGTGACGTCACTATTTTTCTGTCCTGGGCGTTTGCTTGCTAACCTCTTGTGGTAGGATACGTCCGCCGAAAGTGGCCGACCTCTCCACGCGCGAAGCGTGAACCGAGCTGGGGACTGCATCCAGTTTGGCCGCGAAAAGAACCACTGGGCCTCTATGATAACGTTAACGGTTCCGTCTTTAGAGCTTTATTAAAAAATATCAAAAACACGAAACGGTAAACTGACCACACAAACCAAATAGTTTAACAATTCACGTAACTCACTTTTCCTGTTTTGTTATAATTACAACTTTAATTAAGACACGATTTCCTTCAAAACAATATTAATGTCTTCAGAATTGTAACACGTGGTTCGGTCCGTGTCGTCCATTGTGCAAACCGTATCCGATAAAATAACATGTATACCATGCGAGAAACTGTTCGCTCATGCACGAATATCCTCGTTTTTCTACAGCGCCACCTAGAGGCAAATACATACTGACGGGATAGTAATTTTCGTCTCATTCAATAAATTTCAAACGCCGAAAATTATATTTATTTTGATGTAAAATTTCTATAAGTATGTCCATGTATATTTAATAAAAAATTGTGCTCGATAGGTGATATGTTTTAAATATCAAACCGTTTTGAATTCCTCAGAAGCAATGGAGATTCATGATATTCATTTTCTGTTCTGAATCTCTAACAATAAGAGTTATGGGAAACAAATGAATGCATAAAATTAACATTGACAAATAACTGAAAATACAACAAGGACTACAATTTTGTGTCAATACACGTCTAGCTTATGCCGAATTTGTAAGTAAATGCTAAATCAAACGCATGCCATGTAAGGTGAATTTCTATCTAACGTTAGACACCTGCTATTTAATGACAATCACTTGCCGTTTCAAGAAAATCGAACATCAAACGCATACATGTTTAGTTAAGCCACACCTAATAAAATGCCCCAGCATTTCTAATTGACTTTAAAGATGCTTGTTTTGACAATTCTTACCTTTTGATGTTGTTGTTTTGTCATCTTAAACAGGCACCCAACGCGAGTAGTCATGTCCAACGTTGTTTTGTATAAACTGTGCTTATCAAATTTTATTATTTTATAAGCACAATTTTACACTTAAAAAATATTATATCCTGGGCTTGATTGTGTTCCGACTTTACATTGCAAGTAACATTACGACTCGCGAAATTTCATTACACTGATCCTTAAAGCATATATTCAACTTCTTACTCACGTTTGTGAAAGGTAATATCCATTGCATGTAATCAATTTCTACTAAGTCTCTTTATTTGTTGGTTCC